>NC_056748.1:378986170-379028670 GCF_019279795.1 Protopterus annectens
ATATAATAAAGCTAAGTGATGTTTGTGATGTAGGAATATGCAGTGAATTTAAGAATTTATGTGTTATTGTTTATGATTGTTAGATTTTTATGATGATTCAACTTGGTTATTAGTCAAGTCTCATTTTTGGCAGAAAAGCTTGTTTTAAGTGATTAGGTGTATCATTTTTATTTTTTATTTTATTTTAACATTTGTTTACTGGGACAGCCAATTTTCAGTGGAGGCCCATGGAGAAATGCTGCAAATGCTTGTCTTTGAAATGCGGGAGGAAACTGGAGCACCTGGAGGAAACCCACACGAACGCAGGGAGGACATGCAGACTCTGCACAGAAGGCACTCCAGCCAAGAATCGAAATGGAGAACCTCTTTGTGTGAGGCAACAATGCTACCGCTGCTCCACTGCGCCATCTATGATAGAATAACATTGTTAAATGTGTAATTAGATCTAACTTATAGTAGATGTTATTCATTGATTATTTGTATACAAGACAATATGATGTCACAGCAGTTAATATTTTAGTTCTCTGTATCTGGATCTGTGATGTAGATGGGTGAAGTCTTAACTGTGACCCAGACAGCATGAGTCTGAGTAATAACACAGAACTAAAAGAACCAGATAGAGAAGGATGGGAGTCAGTGGTTTACACTTTCTCACCCTTCCTGCTGGAGGGATTGTGGTTTCTTGTTGGATGCTTGCTCCTGTGAAATAGCGGCTTACATTTTCTTTTAAAACACCTGTACTGAATTATAACTTGTGACATAGCCGAGCTTGCTTTTATATAAAGGTAATTAAATCATATTAACAAGTTCACATTTACAAAACATTATACATCGCATAAATTGGCTTTGTTCCAAGTCGGACTTTCCCAGCTAACAAATGTTAAATAAATAAATAAAATATTGCTCTACGTGATATAATCATAACAGCATTACATATATCTTTCAATTCCTGTCTTCTCTTAAAACCTCACTTTTCCTCCAAAACGTTTTTCTTCACGTATGTTTCTCAGAATTTCCATTTTTTTCTATGTCATTTTTTTAAAGATACCACTTCCTTTTCTTTTTTCTCTGTTACAGTATTCACTACTTCAAGTATAGTTGGTTTAGACTTTGATTTCTTTTTTTCAAGTAATCCTTATTATGCATAGGCAATTCAAATCCTGTATTCCAGCTGAAAAAACATCTACTTAGTTACACTCTTTCTTGTTCAGAATTCCTGTCAGAGTACTCTGTAGAGAATTCTTAGTCTGCCAATTCATTACTCTCCAAGAACATATTTTAACAGATACTTCTTTATTCCCTTTACCTCTCCAAAATTTGCCATCTGTCTCACAAAAAAAAAAAACAAAAAAAACCCATTGGAATCTGCTTGGACTATAAAAGTATGTATGCAAACACTTCCTGGCAAAAATCCTAAAACTTCTAGATATTCTTTCATATTTATGAGTCATATGTAAGTCCTCCCATTGTTTCTTTGTGAATTGTTTATCTAATCTCTTTTCCCAATCTTTTCTGACCTCCTCTGATTGATTCCTAAAGTTACCATACAGTGTTTTATATGTCATCCCAATTATCCGCAGCTTCTGTTCTAAATTCATTTAAAAAAAAACTCAACCAGTGCAGGTCTTTCATTTAGGATTCCCCTGTCCCTTTCTCTTTGTTTATACTTTGATAGCAATCCCTGATAGGGAAGGTAATCACTAGCCTGCATTCCAAATGTCTTCTTGGCCTTTTCCAATTTTCTTATCTCTCCCTGTCTAATTATTTGTTCCCAATACCTTGGCTCCTTTGCCAGCTTCCTCCAGTAAATTCCAGACCCTTCTTGCTTATTCTCTGCACCCCTTATTGTAGTCCTCCCCATCGGCAGAATCTCCTTCCTCCCTTCCCATGTTGGCTTAGATCTGATATACTTTCTGCTACATTATGCATATAATACTTTGTATGATTGTTATTCTCCTTAAGGATCTGTATCCAAAATCCTACTCTTTCTATATTTATTTAATTACCCTCCTGCTTCGTGATTGTCCCTTTCCACTTTGAGTTGTAGCTTTCTGTTTGTGTTATGTGTAACAGCCTTAACTGTGTAGCTGTAAAATATCCCTTGAAATCAGGTAATCCTAAATATTTTTGTTCTGTTGGGAGGATCTTCTTTCCCCACTTGACTTTTGCCCTCCATCCCTCCCAGATAAAATCCTTTAAGTCTTTATTAATTACTATCCACAAATTCTCCACTGGTTGATAAAAATATGCCTGATCTGTGTATAAAACTAAAGGTTCTAAAAACATTTTTATTGTTTGTATTTTGCATTTTTGTATTATATTTTATTTAGTCTCTTTCCAAATATCCATAGCTACTCTAAAAGAATCCTTTTTAATCCAGACTCCTAAATATTTAATTTTATCAAGTCCCCATAAGTATAGGTATTGCTGAACCAATTCATATGTGGGTACATAGTTTATAGTTATAGCCTTTGTTTTATCTTCATTAATTTTCATCCCCCCAAAAAACTAGAGCTGTCTGATTGTTGCACAACACTGAGATGTCCTTTTTTGGTTCCATCAGGTACAAAGTGTCATCTCCAAATAAAGCCAACTTTCCTTGAACACCACACCAATTATATCTTTGAATTTCCAAGTCCCTTATTTTCTTTGCCAATGGTTCTAAATATAATGCAAATAAAGGGGAAAGAGAATATTGGGCACCCCCTCTCTGGTTCCTCTCTTTTAGAAACAACTTATCAGAAAAAAATATATCCTTATTATTGTATCAGGCAATGCAAATGGTCTCACTGCCCTACTCATAAATTCCAGCTTAGTTTGTTGAATGCTTTCTCTACATCAAGACTCATCATCAACCGTGGTATTTTCTTACATTCTGTTTCCATCTGGATCATCATTGTTCTGCTAAAGTCCAATGTTTGCCTCCCCACCACAAAACCACATTGATCCATATCAGTCAATTTTATCATAAACTTTTCCATTCTTTTAGCCATTATAGACATAAACACTGTATAATCATGGTTTAAAATTTAAATGGTCCTATATGAAGCTGGGTCTGATAGGTCTTTGCCATCTTTAGGTATTATAATCCACACAACTTTTTCCTAGGATGTTGGTTCCTCCCCTACTTTTAAAATACTGTTAAACAAAACCTGCCAGATCTTTATCACTTTCTTCCATCCTAGCTTCCAGACTTCCACCAGAATACCATCTATTCCTGGAAAATTTCCTGTAGATTGCTTATACATTAACCTTTTTAACTCCCCTCCCCCTGTCTTCACTGTCAGAGGTAGATGGGGCTCAACAATTAACCTTGGCATTTTAAGTCTACCATAAATAGTCTAGCTGTGCTTTTTCTTGATTTTCCCACTTCTCTGCTTTATACAAATTGTAATAAAATGTCCAAAATATCTATAATACCTTTACATGATCTCTGGTTATTTTTCTTGTTATAGTCTCCTTAAGTTTGGAAACAACACTTTCTAATTTCTATTGCCCAAGTTGTTGCACCAAATGTTTTTGTTTTCTTGACTGCAGTCTTTCTGAACTCATGCGTATTATCCAGGTGTACTCCCTTGTTTTTTCTGTAGCTCTCTGTAGTTGTGCCCCTTCTTGTTCTTGGAGATTCCCCTTATTCTGTAATACTTTAACCTTTTGTCAATACTACTAAATTATTGTTACTCCTTAACCAGATCTGTTTTTCTTTTACGTCTACCCTATTTGTAAACTTCACTTTCACTTTATCCCACACACTAGCTGTAACCTGTAGAGTACTTTCTATCTTCCTAAATAATTCCTGAATAGTTTCCATTACCCATTCATTAAATACCTCTTTTTTAACAGACAAGTGGGGAAGTGGCAGTACCTCATCTTTACCTCATTACCTTGCATTATGATCTGAAATAGTTATTGAATGTGTGTCAGAGTTCTCAATTAAATGCACATGTTCATGTGAAATATAATTTCTGTCTATTCTAACCCAATTATTATACCTTGGGGAATATGTAAATTCTCTGAGAGTTCCTACTACTGAATTCATGTCTTTCATGCCAAATATTTTCATAAATTTCATCAGGAGTATACCCTCTTTTGTTATAGTTTCCCTTCTAGGGCCTCCCTTGATACATCATCATTGCTGCAAATCAAATTCCAGTCCCCAACTGTAAATAATATTCCCTGCTGAAAGTTAACTATTTCTCCTATTTTTTTTTAAATCCATTAACAGCAGTTTTAGATGGTTTATAAATAAATGTCATAATAATCATCATCCCTTTCTAGTAGCTCCTTACTATTACAAATCTGCCATTATCTTTTTTTCCTCTTCTATCACTATTTGAGTTTATCTAGCAATTTTATAAATACTCCTCTTTTCTTTTGTCTCTGATATTATGTGAAATATCCATCCTGAAATCCTTTCTTTATTAAAATCATATACTCACTTCTTTCTAAATGTGTCTGCTGTAGCATTACTATTTGTACTCTGCACTTCTTAATATAATTAAATATTCTTTCCTTTTTGTGTATACCTGTGAGATCACATTCACATTCCAAGATAACATGGAAAGTGTTGCCATTATGGTAAGAAGTTGTTATTCCCACCTATTATATATGTCTACTTTATAAATGTTCATTTCCAGCTTATGTGATAACGCTCAATTGTTATACTGCGAAAATCCATCGTAAGAAAACATATTCCAACACCTTCTTGCACTTTACCAGCTGTCACCCATTTTCACAAAAAAGATCTGTGGTCAAGGGCCAGCTGGTACGGGCTGCGAGAATGATCACATTGGATGATGATTTCAATGATGAATGTTTAAATTTAAGGAATATGTTTATGGCAAGAGGATATCCTGTTGGAATATTGGATCAGTTGATTCAAGAAGTTGTCAAAAAAGACAACATAAAGTGTATGTACCACTTCTGCCGGTTGTTAATTACAACCTTGAGAATTTTACCACTGGTGAAAATACTAGTATTTCTATTAATGGATTTGATACTTCCTGTACCCCCCATATTAAGAGTTGGGACTTGAGTGCTCATTCTGAGGTATCTGGAGGTGTGTATACATCTTCAGTACATGAAACATCCTTTGAGGCTTTGGATGAGGAGGTATTAAAACCTACATTTATTACTACCTTTAATAAAAACAGTGGGTTATGTAGAGACATTATCCTTAAGAACTGGGAATTGTTTAAACTTTACCCGACTATTTATAAGAAAGTGGGATGTCAACCTCAAGTAGTGTATAGGAGGGGGAGGAATATGAAAAACATTTTGGAATTAAAGGGAACGCGATTAGCGTTGAATGGTGGTATGCATAAATGCCAGAATTGTAACTATTGTAAATATGTTGAGGAGGGTACCCATTTTAGTATTAGGAATTTCACATACAAAATAGGTTTTAAACTAAACTGTAATTCATCTTTTGTAACGTATTTAGCTAGATGCAAATTATGTCCGGCCTTCTACATTGGGAAAACTGTGAGAAGGCTGAGAGATCGCATATATGAACATATATATGCTATTAAAAATCTGAAAATGGATAATGCTCTAGCTAAACATGTTGCGATTAACCCTGACCATAGTTTTAAATTTACTGCAATTGATCATACTCCGATGGATCAAAGAGGAGGCCCTAGACCTTTAAAATTGGAGGAAACAGAGTTACTATGGCAGGTGAGATTATATGCTTACTGCCATCCTGGTATAAATGATACTTGTTCAATTGCTAGCCTTTTAAAACTAAAGAGTCTCAAAAGATGATAATATATATTTTTAAAAATTTCTTTGAACAATAGTTTGTGTTACACTTTACATATTTTATATTTTCTATACATGTATATTGTTATGGTTGTGTAAGTATTAACATTAGGGATGTATATGAACTAACAAAGTGTTGGTATGGTTTGGTTTATTATTAATTTTAGATTAATGATTCATTGTAGCAGGCTGTTATTTTAGTTAATTGAATAATTAATGTAACTATATTAATGTGAATGTTAATGCTATGTCATTTCCTTTGAAGAAGTCAGGCATTGTGCTTGACGAAAAGCGCTTTGGATATTTGTGTCAGTAAAGATTATATATATTTTATTCTTCCTGCTTTTTCGCTGTTTTATGTTTTTCGCATTCACTGATACATGCACCCATTAACATTTAGCAGGTTAAGCCTTTATACAGTTATTTCTTATCAACATTGGAATCTGTCGCATTTTACAAGACATTTAGATCTGACCATAAAATCACTTTGGATATCCACATTCCACCCCCGGACAAGAAAACCACCATAAAAAACTTTTCAAAAGCAAACTTCACGTTACTTAAGACCGAGGTGAAAAGTTTCAAAGCCCCCATGCTAATGGATAATGCTGTCCAAGCTGCAAAAATCTTTACTAATGCATTCTACGGACACCTACAAGAATGCATGGATCATGCCATCCCAAGCAAAATCAAGACTCACTCCTCCAGCAAAAGGAAACCAGTCTGGTGGACTCCTGCCATAAACAAGCTATACAATAGGAGGAGGAAACTAGTACAGAAAAGAGTAAAATCCCAAGAAGGGAAGACATCCCTGATCAGTATCAGCATGAAACTACGATCCCTCATAAAATCATCCAAGGCAAGCTTTGAAAGAAAAATTGCCAAGGACTCCAAAGATAACCATAAGGCATTCTTTAGCTATGTCAAGAATCTAAGTGGCAATGCTCAGATCTGCTCAGAGTTGGTGCAGAACAGCACAAAATACACTGAACCGACCGATATAGCATCCTGGCAGACAGATTCAGCGCAAACGTCACCCCCCTCTCACCCCCAAGAGGGCCCATAACCATACCAGAAGAATTTAGAGTCCCTGAAATCACAGACACTCAGGTTAAAACAGCCCTCTCCAAAGCCAAAAACAGCATCAATGGGACCGGACAGTGTCCTAGGCTGCGTCCTACATGAGCTCAAAGATGAACTAACCCCTCACCTAAACACACTGTTCAAACTCAGCCTCTCCACAGGCTACGTACCCATAGAGTGGCACACAGCAGTGGTTATTCCGCTCCACAAAGGTGGAGCCACAACAGACCCTGGTAACTATTGCCCTATAAGCCTGACTAGCTTGGTCTGCAATGCTATGGAGCGCATCATCATGGAACTCATTAACAGAGACATTGGGAACCTCCAAACACTGGACCCTACCCAGTTCGGCTTTGTTAAGGGCAGATCATGCCTCCTAAACCTGATGGACTTCTTTGAGACAGTTACCAAGGCTATAGATGAGGGAAAGGTGGTACACACAGCCTACCTAGACCTCGCAAAGACCTTCAACACCATTCCCCATTCTGGTATTATAGACAAGCTCATCAGCCTGAACATAAACCCCTACGTCACAAGATGGGTTGCCAACTGGCTCATGGACAGAACCCACATGGTGAGAGTTGCGGGAGCTAGGTCAGACTCTAAATCGGTTACAAGTGGAGTTCCCCAGGGCTCAGTCCTAGGACCCCTCCTGTTCGGCATATACTTCTCAGAGGTACAGGTAAGCACAGGAGACTATGGCTGACCAAGTTCACAGATGACTGCAAACTAGGGGCTATAATTGACTCTCCGGCTGACACAGACATCCTCCAAAAGGGTCTCACTGAGATGGATACCTGGTGTCAAAATCATGGCCTCAAGCTAAATGCCCAAAAGTGCATAGTCATCCCCTTTGGAAAAAACAAAGTACCCACAAACTACCACATAGGTGGTAGTCCCCTAAATATGGAAGACGTAATAAGGGATCTGGGGACCCAAGTAGGTAGTAATCTCAACTTTGATAATCACATTGCCAAAGTGGTTAGAAAATCCTTCTACGTGGCCCACCTAATCACAAAAGGGTTTGCATCCAGATCAAAAGAGGTCATTGTACCCCTCTACTCATCACTCATCAGACCCATCATAGAGTACAACGCCCCATTTTGGATGTACCTTACAAGACACCTGTAACAGCTAGAAAGACCACAGAAGTACCTCACCAAGAGGATCACTGGCCTCAAACAGATGCCCTATGCAGCAGAAATTGCAGCTTTACTCAGTTGCATACCGCTTACTCAGAGGTGATCTCTGCCTGACATACAAGCCCATGTCCAACAGAGAATTGATGGACATGCTCCACCTAAAGAAAACCTTATCCCGAGCCACATGCTCTAGGGATCTAAACCTCACCACAACAATAAATAGGATGGGCTGGAGGGGATAGATTCCTGTCCCAGAGGCTTCCCATGCTTTGGAACAAGATCCCAATCTACATCAGGCAGAGTTCCTCAAATCTTGACGAGTGGATGGGAAATGAAAAGTTTACCTTGGGGATCACTTCAGTGGCTCTGCTGGACAGAGGCACAGGGAACTAATCTAAGGGGGTGGCGAAAGCCAATACATTCTGGCTAGGCTTATAAATGCCTTCGGGCAGATAGCCTAGTATACCTACCTATGAACCGATTTTGTTTTAACAAAAACAATAAAAAAAAATCAACCCCCCCCCAAAAAAAAAAACACCTCATTACCTGTTAACTTAAAACAAACACACACAACTATCTGCATCTTAAACTAGTGAAGTTTAACCATCCTGATAGGAACATTTGTTCCAAATAGATGGCCGCTAGCACAGGCCTTAATTAATCTGAAATTGATGTTAACCATACTAATTTGCATGTTATTGCCAGTGCTTCTACTTAAACTAATTAATGTTGGTGCTCTTTTTCTTTTTTATCTTTATTCCTCTCCCAGATGTTAAAACAACTTGCTTTAGCCTTGAGGAAACCAGTGTTCTAGCTTTCATTGCCCTATTATCAGCTTGTCTCCATGGAAAAGTGTAAGAGAAAAAAATGTAATAATCTGCTGCAACATTTATTTGCTAAAAGAAAACCTTTCATTATATTCAGGGTTCTTGTTTTGACTTGTTCCCCTTAAAGTGTGTTATTAGATTAAGCCAAAGGCCTTAATCCAGACATTCAACTATGCAAAAGTAAGAGAAAACATATCAGCTCTACATATATTATGATTTGTATAATCTTGCCCCCCACCCCCCTTACTTTATATTCCCACTCCAGGGTCGCACTGCAGTGGGGCAGGGGCTATATTCCATTTTCAACCACATGGGATTCGACCAAATGGGGTTTTTGTGAAATGTATTTTCGATTAAGTGGGCAGCCTGAAATCATTTTCGACCAAGTGTAATTCGGCTAAAAGCAGTAGACCCATATATATATATATATATATATATATATATATATATATGTGTGTGTGTATGTGTGTGTGTGTGTGTGTGTGTGTGTGTAAAATCAGTCACATTTTATCTGTTGTTCTTTTGTGTTGGTTTGCTCCTCTTAACATGTATTTAAAGTGTTCCATCACAGTTTGAGTTACCTTAGGCAGCAAGGAATATTCTCTCCAGTGTCATCCTGCATTTTCTTGATATCATTGCTTGTTTTCCAGAGCCAAATTTAAAATTATGCTGTTCATTCTTCATAAAACATTGTTTCTTTCCTAGAATGCATCACCAAAATGTTCACTGACCTTTACCCTCAGTGATGTCAACTGTGTGCTAGTGTGTTCACAGACTTTAATGGATACCCCATTGTTCATCCATGGATTCCTGTCCATTAAAGGTTATGGACGCACCCTGCACTATCCCTGAAGTGATATTTTTGGGGGATATAATAGAATTATGTGGGAGTGTTATTCTTAATAAAATAAAAATGAACTTTTTTATTATTAAGAAGCAACGCACATAATTTCGGTAGGATGGCTTGGAAAATACATTGCAGCACTCAAGTTAGAAACTGCCATGATATTTAGGCAGACTGTAATGGAACACTTTAAAGTTGAATTTTCAAATTCTGTACAAATGACTTAGTACAGAGCTCTCAACTGTCCCTGTTTTGAAGGAACATTCCTATTTTCAGGCCTGATTTAGAATGTCCCTATTTTTGGAGATATGTTCTTATTTTCAGTCATATGTGATTTTTGAAGCTGTCTAGTACACAGAAAATCACACTACATGACACTAATAGTGGCAAGAGTAGAAAGAGGGCACATCTTTCAAATCCCTTTTTCTAAGCAAATGTAAATTATCTTGCGTGGTAGAATTTTGAGATACAGTTCAATAAAATCTACTGTTTGTACACTGTCTCTTTGATGATATACTCATATTTTCCCATCATTTTTGTCATTTTCTAGTTTTTAAACGTGTTTCTGAGTAGTATCTCACATTACTACTGGAAGCAGGAGGAGTTATGTGCCATTTGGTATTCAGATTTTATGCTAATTAGCTGTCTTGAGTTTGAGCTGGAAGTTCTTGTTTTTGAAGGACTTTGTTCCTATTTTTTAGTGTCTGGATAGGGCATAAAGCTACAGTGTCATTCCTTTTTGTGGATGATGAAGATGATACTACTCAAAGTACACCTGGCCCTTCTCCTCCAAGAGGTGAATGCTGTAAAAGGGGGAATTAACGGGGTCAGTAAGGTGGCTGGGAGGAAAAACTAGCTGGACAGTGGCAGAATAAACCAGAAAACAAAAAAAAGTGTGCATGCAGCATTCTCCCATCAGGCCTTTGCATTTAATTTATTACTAAAAAACACCAGTTAGAATGATGCAGAGGAGACCTGTGTTGAAAGTTAGTAAAGTTTTGTTTTTATAGGTTGAAGTTATTCTTTAAGTTATTTTGGCTTTATTGTGATATGGCTAATCACTTACTAACTCACAGTAAATGTTTGCTTTATAATCACAAAACACAGCAAAGCAATTGACAGTTTAGGACATTTCTATTTGAGGGCATAAATAATATTACCTTGCAACCTATAAGAATTTTAAGGGCCAACATTTTGAATCCTAAAATGTCTAAAACAGGGCACGTTAAAACATTTTTTTTTTTTTACTGATGGCCTGTACTCTGCACCTCAACATTTAAATATACCACCTCTGATGCCAATGCATCTCTGTGGGTAAGGGTGTCAAATCCCTTCCCCATTTTGCTATTGAAGTACTTGCAGTTTTGGTCTTCAAATGTAGCCATGGGTCATATTGCTCATATGACAAAGAAGAAAAACATGGATAGAGTGACATTTATTTTTTATCCATTTCTTTAGGGAAATGGTGTGGCTTGAATGACGCAATTTTATTTTGAAGACTGAAATTTTTTTTTTTATTCACCATAGTGAATTGGAAACTGCAATGGCTCGATAAATTGCATATTTGCCTTTGTTGCCGTTAAGATTACAAGTCATCTGGTTCAAGGCCTACCACCAGCTGCTTGGATTTATTTGTCCATTACTGACATTGCAAAGCTGCATTAAGGCAAATGTTGACGTTTGGATTATATGTTAAGCTAAGGTCCTCCCTGCTTAACTTGGAAGTAGCTTAAGTGGATGTAAAAGATCTCATGGCATTTACTGAAAGGGGAAATTTCCCCATTGTGCTGGCCAGCTTTCGCCCATTTGTATAAGAAGCACTTCAGACTCCTGAAAACTTCACAAACATATGGGGACTAACATAGTCAAAGTTAAGCAAGTAAATAAAGTAAAGCAATACAAGACTTTCTGAAAGATTAGTTTTCCTACAGGGTTCACATTATTTTCTTACAGATGATGAAATAGATAGTTTTGAAGCCAAATAGCAATTTTTTTCTTGCTTATTGTGTAACTGTGCAAGCTGATTATAGTTATTTAGGTCTTGTGTGTTGTTTACTTCCTATGGTTAACATCGAGTATTTTTCAGACTGCTGCAGTCCATAGAATACTGAAAATGATCAGAAGACAGGCTGGCAGCATCTCAGTCCCTTTCTGTAAAAATAAATAAATAAATAAAATGTGCATTTTAGCTTTGGCTCTGCTGTGATTGGACCCTTTCACAGCTGAAACATACAGTTTTTTATGAGTACAAGCTAAAACCTTAGCTTTAACTTCACGTATTCATTTTGGTACAAAGTGATGATCTAAAGATAGTTTATAACCATATATTACTGTGAAATTCTCAAGGCAGTAACATTTTGTAATGAAACTAGTTGGCCATCTGGTCACCATAGTTAACTGTGAGAATGGCAAGGCAAGGGAGAAAGTGTGTGCAGTTTGTTCAGGCTTTCTTCCCTTCTTGCATAGCAGGTTTTTATCTCTCCTTTCCTCACCATCTGTAGATGGTCAAGTTTAGAAGTCTGGAAAGCGGACTTTGGAGATAAGTGGAAGGTTTCTTATGTTCTGTATTCCCTATACGAAAAACTCAAGTTTGAAACATGGATGTTATTTTTCAGTCATGTATGCCAAGCTGTAGCTAAGTTTCCCATGAATGTTTTCTGCATTCTAAATGCGTGTGCTTATAGGCATGTTACTGGGTCACTAGAAAAAAAAATCAGTGCAGCTGAGACTATAGTCAGTTGTCTTCCTTAATGAGTACCTTTTAGATATCTGTATGCATTCTCAGTGTGGTTTGTCAAATTTATCTCTTCAGGCACTGATGGTTAAGACAGACATATGTAAACCTTATCAAGTCTGCCTATTTGTTATTATTTATTTATTCATTTTCATGTGCATACTCTACATTATTTTCCCCTTACTGTGGTACAGTCTTTTGGATCTCTTTCATGAAATCCTGAATGTTTTTTTCTGTGTCGATCACCACCTCCACTGCTTAGAGTTTGTCATCCTTACAAACATTATTACTATCTTTTTGCATTATACTAATTTGCAGTCACTTTACGCCGGTGTTATATCTGAAGTTTGTTTCCATTATATTATAATGATGTCCTGTGTTGCTTCTGTGTATAGTTCATATAATTGCAAAAGAGTAATATCAGATTATTTCTTCCATTTTGCAGTAGGTCAGTCATACACTTAATAATCCTTTCTAATTGGTCATTTCATCCAAATTCATTTCTTGTAAAATGACTGTAGTTTATAGCTTATCACACTGCCCGTGTGGGCTGAAGGCACTGTAATCATCTGCACTCTTTATTTCTATTCAGTTGTGCTAGAATGTTTTATTCTTAGTTTTGCTCATTCAGACATGAGCATGGGGGCCATATTATTTGCAGAGTATGAGCGGTTTCCACTTTTCATGCCTCAGGTCTGTTTCCTTTGCACTTCGTTTCTCCTGCTAGCCTCCAGGTGACAAAACATTAAACAGCACACATTTGCTCTCAGACGATATTAGTGTTTCTTCTTCTTGTCCCCTCTGTTACTGAGAACAGCTTTGTTGAGGTGAGGTGTAGATTTTTTTTATTCAAAATGTCCTGTGCATGCTTATGTCTAGAGAACCATTTGAGCATGTTCAATCTGTTTTTGCTGGTAAGTCTGTCACGTATCCCAGAGGTACTGGGCAGCCCACTTAAGGAGCTAGCTCTGCTTTGGCTTACTGAAGTCTGACAGACAGAAACAACTTTATTGGAGAAAAAAAAGTTACTGTCTCTCAGGATATTGCCATGGTATATATTACTAATTATTGTTTGTAAACAAATGTTATTTGCAGTGGGGCTCTGCTGCCCCCAGCACCCCCCTCACACCTTCGTATCTTAGTTTATAACTTGCAGGTTATGCCAAGGAGAGGAAAGCGAATGCATGATTTCCCTTGTAACTGAGTTTGTGCTGCCTGTTTGGTTGTTTATATGGAAATTGATGGTGTCTGTGTGGCAGAGCCTCCCCCTTGTAAAAACACTGTTATCGTATTTGTTTTGGCAGTCAGATGAGGCAGTGAGACTGTGACTGGTCATTTGTGCATTTGTCTGCCAGGCTTCAACAAGCCAAAGGCCTAAAAACTGTGTCATAACATGGTGCTGTTCTTCCAGTGCTCTGTTTACTACAAGGTTTTGTAGAGTCCTGTTTTTGGCTGAATTTGTTCTTTGTATTTTGCAGACAGTGATGATTGTTGTTTTATAACTTCCTGCGAGTATGATTTATTGTTCTAGTACTGCACAAGTTTAATGAAAATGGAATTTGCCTTCTCCTTGGCGTAATTGATGCTTGCTAAGGTACTTTGTTTTGCTGCAGTTTGCCGTATTAAAAAAGGGTTTATTAATTATTTTGCATATGTGGCCGTATCATGTTTTGGTGAATAATAATGCAGTTAAGAGTTAAAGCTGGTCATATGGTTCACTATTTGCAGAAGTACTGCCTACTGAGACTTCTCATGCAGAAGACTCAGTGTTCATCGCGACTACTAGAGCTTAGCACCTTTTTCTCTTGCAAGCCAGGTGGATGCCAGCCACTCAGGTGTGCCATCACATCTCTCTGCTAAAGGCAGCATCCACCCATGCCATCTTTGTTTCTCTTCTTGCAACATGTTGTGTTTGCATGAAGATTGGCTTCCATGGCATCCATAGTTTGTCATGTTCTTTTCACTTGAGCTGGTACAGATACATATTCCACTGAGGAACACCACTTCTACCTTTGTATGTTTGCAGTTTTGTGGAAGGGGGATTTAATAACTGTTGTGATAGTAGGGGTATGTTCTGATAGTAAAAGCTTCTAAGAGAGCATTTAAGAAGCACATATCTCATGAAGACTCATATCTAGCATTTTATGCTTGTGTCCTTAGCACAACATTCTGAATTTTGCCATTTGCCAGGGCTTCACCTCAAAGACAATATGAGAAGGGAACTTCTCGTCAAGACTGTCTGGACAAGAACAGGCTTAATACCTTGGCTTCCATTTCCATACCATTTAATAGGTCATCATAAATATTTATAATATAAGTATTTGCCCACTTAAAAAGTAGGTAAAGGAGATGCATAGGAAGTGGGAGGTAAACAACAGTGGAGATATGACTATGAATCCTAACATCTCTTTTCAATTCAAGTGTGTGTGTGTTCTTGTGAGGATCTTTCACGACCCCAGCCCACAAACCTGTAGTCTTGTCTCTCTGGAGGCTGCCATGCTTCCAGACAATATGGCCTCCTGTGAAAAGGCCTTCGTGAATAAGTTGACCTGGATGCTCCTTGGTTCAGAATATTCTGAGGATAGGATGGTATTTCTTTGGTATTTGTTAGGGAAGAGAGTGTGGCAGGCACTTGGAAATTTGAGATGTCCTTCCAAACTCCCAGACTTTTCAGGTGGCAATCCCATCTAAGAGAGCCCAGAAGTTGAAACATAGGATGTCTGTGATCTGGGATGCTCTTCAAAAGACCCAGGCTGCAACCCTGGCCAAGCTTATTCAGAAGGCCAAACATAGGATTTCCATCCAGCTAAACTCCCTGCAGTTGCCTCTGCCTCAGATAACCTCTGGACCCTTACAGTCCCTTCCAGGCTGTCTCTGAGGAATGGATCTTCCTGTCACAGTGGTTCATGCAAGTTTTATAGAGGCTGCAGCCAGTAGCAGTCCAACCATCAGTATCAGAAGTCCCTTCTCTTAACAGAAAAATTGTGACTCCTCAGATAGTGATGAGGAAGACCTTGCATATGCTTCACTGTTGTCTTCCTGTAGGATATGACACAGACACTAAAGACTTTGTCTCTCCCACAGAGGAAGTCTCATTTGGGTGTACCCTTATAAATTGAAGAAGTAATTCAGATGGGATGACAAAGAGGTATCTGATGCACAAATATGCTGCTTTGACCTTCTGGGCTTGGATGCTTCCAAACCTGTGGCTATTCTTTCAGTGCTAGGAGCTTTAAAGGATTCTTTCTTGGTTGCTCCTAAGGAACAATATTTCCAAGCTCCTCCTTCAGGGAAGGCTGGTGTTTCTGGCTCCGGGAAAAAAAAAACTGATTTCAGTTCTCAACTCTTCCCAGTGACTAGTGTGGCAGAATTGTTGAGTGTTTTAAGAAGTTATGTTTCTTGTAAATGCATCTTAACTAGTGTATCATAATGTAGAATGGCGGCAGAGTGGTGCAGTGCTTAGTGCTTTTTGCTTGCAGCTCTTCGTTCTTCAGTTCCCAGTGGGGTACTTTGTCTGTGTGTTCTCCTTGTGTGTATATATATATATATATATATATATATATATATGTTTGTGTTTTTAACCAGGGTCCATAGCTTTTGCCACATTTCAGAGACATTGTTGCTGTCATTTTAGCTGCCTGAGAGTGTGAGTGATTGTGTGTGTTTGTACACATTAACATACATTCTGAACTGGCATCCTCTTCAGGGTTAGTTGTATAACTTGCATCCATTGTCTGATAGGAGAGAATATGGCTCTCTCATGATCCTGTATAGGACAAACTGGATATTATTTATTTATTTAAATAATATCGAGTCTGTCCTACACAGGATCATGAGGGAGCCATATTAGATAATGAATGGGCACATTGTACTATACATAGATCCATGCATGACTGGTGGTGGTTGTGACTTTATTAATTAACACAATTAAGTTAAGGAAGCAAACGCTACCACGGTGGTGGTGCTGCGGTAGCATTGTCGCCTCACGGTAAGATGCTGTCCAGTTCGATTCTCAGCTAGAGCGTCTTCTGCGTGGAGACATGCGTGAATGGGCATACCTTCGTTGAAGGTTGCGCGTCAAGCCTGGTAAGACGGTATGTAAAAATCAACTGCCAATCATTAGCAGACCGGAGTTCCGCTGTGGCGACCCCTAACAGGGAAAAGCTGAAGGACACAAACAAACAAGTTAAGGAAGCAAAATGAGAGACAAGCTGCCTTAACAATGGCTCATGTAAGATTCACTGAAGGACAAATTTGAGACGCACTATTGGCACAATGTGCTTTAAAAGCATTGCTTCTGATTTTTCTGTATATCTAAGTATATCTGTAGGTCCCTGTACTTTCAGTAAAGTTACTAACGGTGAGAGTTTAGGTACCCCATTCATCATAAATGTAAAAGACTATAGACTTGGCTGGGAATGAAGGTAAATGCACCGAAGAGGATTATTCTTTGCTGCTGCTGTTAATATTACTGTTTTTGTTAAATCCATCCATGGGTGGAAGTCTGTACTTTTCTTCACGTCAGTAGTTTGACTTCATTGCTGTTTACTCTGTGTTGCCATAGTCTGATGGATGACACTGAAGAATGAATCTGTTAGGCATGCCATGCTTATAATCAAATAAGATGTAAATGGAATGAGAGGTGGGGAAACTGCAACATGTGTGTGGGAAGATCAGACTGTTCATAAACTCTGGTTACTTTTCTGCTTGTTGTTTCCATGGCCCTGTACCCTTTCAGACTGGTGTATTTCTTCTCTATATTTCTCTGACTTGCCTTAAAAACAGAACAAGTTTGTATGGATGGATGTCTGTACCCCTGTCTCATTCCCAATCAACCCTTAGATTTTCAACACTTCCATCACACTTCTCCTACTGCCATCACATTTTTGCATCCTCCTTGCATTTTCATGGCCGCACTTCTGTTCTCTTGTACTCACTGCATTTTGTGTATCTACTGTTGTGCACCTCTACAGTTTTTTTTTTTTTTTTTTCACATTTCCTCATTCCATTTTATATTGCCAAGGCCTTGCTTGTTTATTTTATTTAGTTTGCTATGGAACTGTCTTCAAGATGGCTATCACTTGACATTTCATTATTGTAACATACCTTCTGTGAAACCTGCTGTCGGCCGCGGTACAGCGGTTAGCGTTGTTGCCTCACAGCAAGAGGTTCTCCGGTTTGATTCTTGGCTGAAGCACCTTCTGTGTGGAGTCTGCATGCCCTCCCTGTGGTCAAGTGAGTTTTAAAGACATGCAGGTAGGTGTGTGTGCCTTCTGTGAAGGTTGTGCACCGGACTAACAACTTGACACTTTAAAAACTCCACTGCCAATAAATCTGCAGACCCGTGATCTGCTGTGGCGACCTCTAATAGGACAAGCTGAAAGACATTACTTTTACCCTCTGTGAAACCTGTGTAATGAAGTTTGCAGTTATCATTGTACCAGCCATTCTTTAAAGAGTGATTATATTTTAACAAGTCACATATGCAGAAAAGGTCAGTGTCTATAAAAATGGTCTCCCACGTTTAAATGTTTTTCATTCGGTTTTCTCACTAAACTTAAAAGAATGTGATAAGAAACAGAAATTAAAAGATTTGAAGAATATTTGTATTTGCCCAGTGGTGACCTGAGCTTTATCTAGTAGTCCAAAATGTGTATCACAAAAGTGGGAATTTCTCCTAGTCCGTTAAATATTTTTGTTGGAGTCTTCAAAGCTAATGTGACAGGCCAGGTTATGTATCCAAGTTGTTTTTCTTTCGGCTTTTCCCGGTTAGGGGTCGCCACAGTGGAACTCCGGTCCGCTAATGATTGGCAGTAGATTTTTTTACGGGTACCAAGGTGCCAGCTCGACGCCCAACCTTCAACGAAGGCACGCCCATTCTACACATGTCTTTCGAATGCCACTTGACCGCGGGGAGGACATGCAGACTCCCCACAGAAGGCGCTCCAGCCGAGAATCGAACGGGAGAACCTCTTGCTGTAAGGCAACAACGCTACCGCTGCACCACTGCAACTTCAGGTTATGTATCCAAGGATTTCCTTAAATTGAGGTCACGTCGTTTTGTCCATCACCTTTTTGACAATATGTTTCTCAACCAAGAGTTGTCTAATTTATTATGAGAACTGTTATGTTTGTATGTGTTGCCCTAGGATACATTTGTGCACCTTCTTTTATTTGTACTATAT
This sequence comes from Protopterus annectens, assembly GCF_019279795.1. Lineage (NCBI taxonomy): Eukaryota > Metazoa > Chordata > Ceratodontiformes > Protopteridae > Protopterus > Protopterus annectens. The sequence continues at coordinate 379,004,749 of NC_056748.1, forward strand.
GACCATATGGTACCAGAATTAAAGCTTGGTCTTCTAATAGAAATGAAGATCGCACACACAACTTTAACATTCTATGCAACTAATTCTGAAATGTACATGTGCATATTTGATTAGCTCTCTCAATTCCACCCTGCCTCCCACCCCCACAAGACAATTATTTACTCATTTTGACAGCTTGACCGTCAGAAATCCTCAACAGACTATCCTTCAGCCTTAGCCCACTGGTCACATGATGTCTGTTTCAGCAGATGTGTTGGCTGTAAACTTCTGCAGTTGAAAATGCTGCCAAAGTGGTTCTGATTAAATGTTTGTAGTGTCCCCTTCTAAAGCTTTGATATAGCTTGAATCAATTGCTTTACATTGCCTTGCATGAAGTGTAGGTGGATATATTTTTTAGCAACAGGAATGCAGGGCATAACATTTATAACATGTATGCAAGACCCCATATCACAATTTGGGCTGCAGAGAGCTGCATTAAATTTGGTAGAAAGCACTGAAACTGTTGCTTTCTACATGACCCCACTCCAGCTGTTGTTCTGCCTGAATCTTGTCAAATGGCTGTGCTAAATGTGACAAGTGGAGTGATCTGGCCTACGAATTACTGGCTTCAGGCCATAGTGCTGCTGCTAAATACCCCCCCCCCCCCAATATAACTATTCCTATGAAATGCAGAATTATTTGTTTTGCATGAATCATGAACTTTCTTGAAAAAAGTAATTGTCAGGAAAAAAAAAGTTCCAGGAAACATCTGATTGATTGACTACACAGCTGAAAGGTCATTTCTGTACAGACCAATTTTCTAACTTTGATAAAAAGGCAGTGTGCGATTAAAGAAATGTATGAAAATCTGATGATCCAGCTGTTGGTTCTGAGATGAACTGGGGTGGATTAGGAAAAAGTTAAGTCATTTTCTTTCAAAGACTTATTGTGACAAAGAGACATTTTCATAGTAACTGAGGAGACAAAATGTCTACATTATTAACTTCAGAAAAGGAATGTGAAAAAGCTGTGCCGTATGCATTAAAAATGTGGCTGTTTCTGTCGTTTGCCTGCTACTATTCTTCCATATAAAAAAGATTGATGTCCCTTAAAAAGGCCTTTCCAAAACTGGGGGTTAACCATTTTGATGAGGGAGGTATTTAGTTCAGGCTAGTGACACTGAGACTTGTGCCCTTTGCTGCTATGTATATTCTGGATTCAGTTTGTGTTGACTTTTTACAGCTGAAAGGATCAGTGGAGTGATTTCTCTTCAGCTGAAAGAATGGATATCCTGCTAATAGCAATGCATACTTTGGCTAACTGGTTCACTTGATGACCCTTCTCAGATCCATGCAGAATAGACAGACTTAACTATATCGATATAAATACAGATAAAAATGTAAACAGGGTTAACCTCCTTTTAACTAATTTATATTGATATTTATTTTTGCTCCTAGGGGCATTTTTAAAGTATAAGGTGTTTTTAATTGTTTAATATTAAGTTAGTTGCACTTTACTTATTTGTGTGGCTTCCTACTATTTAAAGAAGAATTGGAAGTGGCATATTTTTAGATTCTAATGAAGTTCTGAGTGTGGTAACAGAACAGAAACACCAGGTCTTTTCTACTTGTGGAAATGCAATAAAGTTGTGGTTACATTCACAAGTTGGAGGTTTTTTTTGTTTTTAAATATACATGTATGTACATGCACATGTATGTATGTGTATATATATATATATATATATATATATATATATATATATATATATATATATATATATATATATGTATATAGTGTCACATCATGGTTGACAGAAGAAGAGAACTTTTCTGTTCATCCACCCCATCTACACAGGTAGTAGCTTGCAGCCCTTCACTTCTGCCTCCCCCCGATATCCCAAGCTGAAGTGAATAGGTTTGTTTTTCTTTTCTGCACCCATTCACTGCTCTCAGTTATTACCTTTACATAAAGTAATACTTCCTTAGGTTAGGACTAAATCTAGGTCTCCTTATGTAATAACCCTTTCTGCCCTAAGATGTATAGCAGTGCAGACTGAAGATTGTGAAATGCACACACTGTAACACATCAAAATGTATCTAAAGGTAGAAAGTATGTAAATGATTACATTGTTGCTGTGATATCAGGTCAAGTGCATAAGCCCAGTTTACTGTAAGCAGTAGCCAGATGTGGAGCAAAATATAGTGTGCTATAGTATAGCATTGTTTGGATAGTAGCATACAGTATAAAATGCCAAAAAAAAAATTTAGCAATTTATTGGCTGAAGCAAGTCATGGTTTATAAGTAGACATTAGAATTTCAGACGTCTTTTAATCTCTCTTACAAAAAAAAATAATTTAAACATTGCAGTAAAGTTCTAAACGACTCCAGGCTTTACACTGGATGATTATAATCGATTCTCAGGAGGGCTACCAATTGGCATCATATCCTGAGACAAATATAAAAAAATCTTTAATGCACGCTGTCTCGTAATTTATTACATAGATTTAGCACATCTTACTGTAGAGTATGAAAACAAGGTTAGGCAGAATTGGCCACTTGTGTTTTTCTGCATTTTTCTGTTCACTGGGTTTAATGCATGTCCTTGTTATAACAACCCCCCTTGGGTTTTGAAGTCAAGTTTTTATAGTCTAGTGCACATTATAATGAAACTACATCAGAAGATGGCAGCAGGTGTTAAAAAAGAGAGCCAGTAAAGTTCACCATGTTTATTTTGCTCATAATGAGTTTTACTGCAGATTACTACTTAATAAATGTTTCAAACGATCATTGTTTCATTAAACTCGTAGATCTTCATGTAGAGAGATTTTCTGTTTTGTGTGTGTGAGAAGAATGTTGTCAGCTTCTAGAAATAAAGAAATCTTGACATTTGCGATACGTCTAAAAATTGCACACAATACACTGGCAGAATACTTAAAACCTTACCACGTAATTGAATAAATTATTTTTGTTATTGATCTTAAAACTCTGCTAAACAGGTTGCTTGCTGTCAGCATCCAAAGCTTTATCTCTTAGAGAATTTGTATAGGAACACAGGAAAGGCACTAGGCGAGTTATGACAGGGACCATAATATGCCTGACTCTACGCACCTTTAAGGAGACATTGTTCTTGCCAGCCTTTATAAGCACTTAATAGTTCTCACCTTCATCTTCAGGCATAGGCTTAAGGTTGCCTACCTTAACAAGCACACTACTGATGGCACTGGACAGCTTGTCTTTCTTTGCTGTTTACTGTTCCTTCATTGGTACTCACAGAAAAAGACTACTTAAAGTCACATTTGAAAGTGAGGCTTTTGATACTGAGTAGTGAAGTAAGTACACTTCAGTAATGTTTTATTTTAACATATTTAGTATTGTCTCAGGATGACACAGTGTTGCAGCGGTCAGGACTTTAGACTCACTGTACTTGATCCTGTGGTATGATTCCTGACGGTAGTACATTTTGTACAGGATCTACATGTTCTTGCGAAGGTGTGCTGTTTCTGTCCACATGCAAAAGCCCTCTAACAAGTGAATTAGTAACCATCTAAAGTGGGCACATGTATGTTTATGTCTATGTTCTGCAACCTCATCTAGTATTGTTTCTCTGCTTTATACCCACTAAGCATTGGGATTGTTGCTAGCTCTCTCTATGCCTGGATAGGATAAAGAGGTTATCAAAAAATGAATGAGTTGTATTTTATCTATTTTTCCCATTTCTGAAAGAACTTTCATTTTGGTCTTTTATTGCACTGTGAGGGATTGGAGACCATTTTAAGTAATTCTAAATACTAGTTTGTAACAGAGATGAAGGGAGGCCTTGCAAAACAATGCAGAACACTTTCACAATACTGTAATGTACATAATATGCAGAATAATAGTCTTATTCAGTACAGAGATCATGTTAATGTTCATTATGCAGTGTGTTGACAAGCTGAACATATTTACTGTTATGTCAGGATTCTGTTGATTTTTCATGTTTTTAACTTTATCACCTGATTTTCATGATGTTCTCCACTTGAACATCATCTTTGCATAGAAGGCATACCAAAATTAGAGTTCTTTGTTAATGCAGCTGGACTTGAAGTGCAGGGGGCTTACAGCAAATGATCACCCACTCCTCTGCCTCCATTTCCTTCATAGCAGTGTTTAAATCCCAGATTTGTAGTTCTAGAGTTGCTTATTTTGCAGTCTGTCTCGGTATTCTGTGGGATTTCTGTTTCAAGGTTAACCGCTCTCATAGTAGAATAATTTTTAAAACTGTATCTAGAGTATCCCACTGAATACATCTTTCCTTAATGGGCAAAGTAGCGAAAAATTCATCCAGATCCAACATTTTAAACAATTTTTTTTTTTTTTTGTTGTTGAAAAAAAGGTAGGCAAGTGCATAATGCAGAACTCCTCCTTTCAAGGATCTCTGCCCCTTGTACTGTCTGCATCACTCCTCCTTGGTATGATCAGGGTCATTTTACCTCTTGTGGTTGAACATTCAGCTTTGTTTGACTGATTTGACTTTTCTCAACTTTGGGAACACTGTATCTGACCCTACCCCCCTTAGGAAACAAGCAGGGACTAAGTTGTATCAGGCCTTCCAGACAAAGCTTATACCACATGTGGTTAAAATGGCTGGCCACTAATTAGACTGTTAATTAAGCTCTTCATTTACATTGTTTTTTTCTAACAGAACATGAATTACTGCAACACTGGATCTAATATAAGAAATTGTTCCTCAATGTGTTGATAGTTGGGATTCATCCTGTCCTTCAATTATATTTGGCACTTTTTCCTGTGCTTCCTACATAACCATTCTGGCTAATTACCATGTGGATAATATGCCCATAAGAGTCGACCCAGTGGTCAGGGATCTGGGTACACACGTAGACAGTAACTTTACCTTTGACCACCATGTGGCCATAGTGGTAAGGAAATGCTTTTATGTTGCAAAACGTATAAGTAAGGGCATGGCATGTAGGTCCAAACAGGTCATTATCCCACTGTACTCTGCCCTTATCAGACCAGTCATCGAGTACAGTGCTCCCTTTGGTATGTACCTAACCAGGCATATGCAGCAACTAGAGTGACCTTAGAGGTTCCTTGCAAAAAGAATGCAAGGCATAACAAACCTTCCTTACACACAGAGCTCCTTAAAGCGCTTTTCCTCTACTCAGTCTCCTATAGATTGCTGAGGGGTGAGCTATACCTGGTTTACAAAGCATACATAAACCCCACACTTATGAATCTTCCACATATTTGTAAGTCAAAGAGTACCAGAAATACAAAGTCTAGGGACCTGAATTTTGTCTGTGACTTAAAAAGAGCATGCTGGAGAGAGAGAGATAGAGGTGTCCCAGGAACTGCTCCTGCTATGAAACAGGCTTCCCATCCACGTGAAGCTGAGTTCATCTATTACAAAGTTTGAGCACAACCTAGATCACTGGATGCGGAATAGGAAATTTTCTCCGGGCGTGGCACCCATGTCAGTTATGGACAGAGATAGCTTATAAATGCCTGGCTGTCAGTGTTCTATTCAGATGCAGGACATCATTATTCTTTTGGGAAAACTTGGTTAGGCTTAGAATGGCCCCCTGGGTCATTAGTAACAACCTATGAGCACGTCTAGTGCCTGAACATTCCAATGCTTTTTTGCTGTCCATACAGTGTGGCTTTCATTTCTGACATACATCAATGAAAAGTTCCTATATCAATTGACTAAAGGTATGTTTGACAATTGCCTCTATGGCCATCCAAGTTTTTAAGGCCATCAAGGCTAAACATGGTGGGCAGACTGTGAAACTATACATTCCAGTCATTGACCAGTCTTGGAGGGACCCCAGAGTTTATGTAACCATTATGATCTTAACTTATCAACTGACCCATGTGGGGGGACTCTCACTTGATAGGTCTCACATACCATCCCACTACTCTTCTGTGCTTGGATGATCTGTTCTCCCTATTTTGTCTGTCAGATTTTCTTGTAACTGAGGCAAGGTACTGCTAGCATTGTGTATGTCAAATGTTCATTGTTTTTCTTGATTTGCAAGAAATGTGGTCATTAGGAGTTGGGAGACACTGGCAGGCTGAAGTTCTGGGTTTGCTTTTATATTTGATGTGTCACTTCCTGGTACATGTTGGAATCAAGTTTCACTCCCAAGCAAAGGAGTGTCCAAGAAGAAGTAATGAGTTGTTGTGGTGAAGAGACTGAACCAAATATCTGGTCCACTAAGCAGATCTCCCTTTGTATGGCACCTGGTATATAAAACATGTCTGTTAAGAAAGAGGTACTGGACAATAGCTTATTTTATCCTAGCAACGTTTGAGTGGACAGAACACTTACTAGTGGAAAAAAAACACATTGCCTTAACCACACTGCATCATTTCAGTTGAAGGACTTTAATAGCTCTTAACAATCATTTACTGTACTACAAGCTTTATTGTTGTTTCTGCTGTACAGGAAATGCATGCGTATCTGTAAAACAGTGAAGTTTTGTAGCTTATCCAGTACACAGTGCAGATAACTAGGCAGTCCTGTCTTCCTAGAGAATAACCCTTTACTTGTGTTTCATGAAGAAGCATTTATTTGAAGCAGATGTTTGTGTATTTTTGTGGTCTACAGTGGAAAGAGACTGATGTCCCCAATATTTTCTATGGCAGATAGTCAGCACCCACTAACAAAAGAAGGCAGCACAGCAGGTTGCCAGCCTTTGATTCAGTACCCACTAACAAAGGAAGGCAGCACAGCAGGCTGCCAGCCTTTGATTCAGTACCCACTAACAAAGGAAGGCAGCACAGCAGGTTGCCGACCTTTGATTCAGTACCCACTAACAAAGGAAGGCAGCACAGCAGGTTGCCAGCCTTTGATTCAGCACCATACTTCTCAACCTCTTAGAGTAAGAAATCTGGACAAAGCCATGAATAAAAGTAGGACAGAGGCCCCAAAATAGGGACAATTCTTAAATATTGCTCTTACAAACTTAGAAAGTTGATAGCATAAAAGCTTTTGCATTAGCATGAATTTTCTGAAGGGTATGATGTCTGAAACTCAAATGTCTGTCATTATTTTCAAACTTCAGTATTTAATTATTTGCCACTAATTTTCCAAAAAAAAACACAATTTTATGAAAAATGGACCAAAAATATGGGGCAAAAATCTGGACGTTCTGCAAAAATCTGTACAGTTGAGAGCTATGTTCAGCACCCACTAACAAAAGAAGGCAGCACAGCAGGTTGCCAGCCTTTGATTCAGCACCCACTAACAAAGGAAGGCAGCACAGCAGGTTGTCAGCCTTTGATTCAGCACCCACTAACAAAGGAAGGCAGCACAGCAGGTTGCCAGCCTTTGATTCAGCACCCACTAACAAAGGAAGGCAGCACAGCAGGTTGCCAGCCTTTGATTCCTTCTCTGTGAACACCCTACTTGTCTCCCATTGTATACTTAAACATTAATTTGTATCTTTGCTTAAGTCTACCTATTCCTCTGTAAAAATGACAGAAGTCAGCTGCATCAGGAGAGGTAGAAGTGTTTTCCAGCTTTTAGGAGTGGTAAGTCACTAGAAATGATTGTGCTGCCAACAACATGAATGTGCTTTTCTAAAAGTATCTGTATACTTTATTAAGGACCTTTTTGGTAAGTGGGACAATAAATAGAGGGACAAATGTGGAAAATATATTGTTGAGTAAAAGGGTGCAGGTGGCATGGAAGTTATGAGGTGGGGGTTTCTCACAAGAGGAAGCCATCTGTAAGGGTTTTGGTACAGTGTCACTTTAAATACTGACCTGAGTGTTTTTTTTTGCTAAAGCTGGTTTCATACAGCTGTTCTTGCTGACACTTTAGACCTATTTTGATATAATTTTGAGCCCACATTGTGATGGCCATTGTACTTTATTGACTGACCTTTTGGCCAGGAATGTAGACTGGCTTATAAGGAACCTTTTCAGTTATAGTGATGTTGCTCAGTAGGAAAACTTTTAACATGCAACAGAGATTAAATTAGCAAGACAAAATCGAAATGTAGTTCTAATGCATTTGTAGTGCATGCTGTCTGCAGCTCTTTGCATGTGATATATTGGAATCTGAATTGGAAATTTTAAAGTTGCAGTCTGATTTTAATGTCATGTAATGATTTAAAATATTATTTTCCTAGTTTTTAGATGAACTGCAGATTTATTTTTTCATCTTGGCGATACTCTGTAGCCTTTTATGTATTTTATAGCCAAGTTTCTAAAACCATGATATTACATGTTTGAATTTAACCAATTCAAAGGAATTTAAAATTTTACTAGCATGAAAATCATTATATACATAATTGCATGTTCATTGTTTGAGTTGCAGTACAGCAAATCTACAGGTTAGGTTGTTTAGTATACTTGTGCGACATCTTGTAGCATTACCTACAAGGATTTAGAATTGTAACATCCCAGAAAACTAATTTGCCAAACAGTGCATGCAAATGAGTAATTTGGGAAGAAAAAAAATGTCTTTTTGTTGAGGTAAAAGTATATATCACGTACCATCCTAAAATAAGCATAGTAGAGTTTTAAAGGGGTTACATTTTATGACAGTTTTGTATGCGTTTTGCCAAGTTGTATCTTTTATAGATGATAAATGTTTGCTATGTTGAGGAAAAGTAATTATTTACATTAATTTGTTAGAAAAATTAGAGTTGTTATGGCAGTTACGGACTAATGCATCCACTTACACAGGTTTAAACAAAACTTGTTCCATTTTATGCTGTTTAAAGTTGAAAAGTTTAACTAAATGAAGTGTGGAAAGTTCAGTTTAGGAATACAGTATGATTGGATTTTTAAGTAAGAATTAAAATTAGTATATTAACATACATACTGTTATTTACATCTATTACATATATTTATTATTTCTTACAATTAGGCTTACATATTTATAAAATATGCTTCTTTAATTTCAGTATGCCCATATGATAGTTGTTCCTGCTTTGGCTGTTTTATTTGCAAGGAACTTCATTTTTCCTCATTCTTTCCTTATTTGTGTATTTGATTTGTGTATCATATATTTTATTTTACTTGTGATGTGTTTTAAAAGATTTGACTTTTAAAGGGTTAATTTGTGAAGTAATTAAGTAAATGAGAATATTCACATGACCCGAATATATTTAAGGGTTCTTTGAAATCCTGCATTTTATCTGAAGAAGTCTGTTTATTTAACCAGACGAAAAGCGCTTAATGTTAATAAATTCTGTGTTTGGCTGTGGACATCGTTTCCAGTGATTTTTTGTTTTTAAGTTAGTTTTTTTTTTATTAAAGGATATGCTTTAGATAGTTTATTGAAATCAAAGCTTTACAAATTAGTGAAGACAATTGTAATTTATGCTTATCAATGTTAATATGAGTGAGTTTTGATTTAATTGTATTCCATTTTATATTAACCATTGGTAAAACTCATATTTAGAGAAACATATACTACATATAGTATGAAAATTGGACTTTTTGGAGATAAAAGACCAATGCCACCTTCTCTTACAATGAAATAATTTGTGATAAATTTGTATATTTACCATGCAGTAATATGTTTGGATTGTGATTAGTTTCTTGTATGGGAGTGAATATGTCATTAAGATCTAACAATTTTATTAGTCGTTAGTTTCTGAAATAGTCAAGCAATGCTTTAAAAAGGAAGTTTAAATTTATGAGAGAGATATCTAAGAAGATAATAGCTAGTGTGCTACAGTTGTAGAAGTTGATCACTTTGAACCATGTACGTGATCAGACTGACAACCAGCTGAACTTGATTATATTACATGTAATGGATTTGAGTAAAACAGTTGCTCTGCTAAGTAAATAATAAATGATTGTGTGGTATATTTTTAGGGTTGTCAGCTTCGGTTATCTACATTTATAAGCTAAAAGGTCTAAGTTGTAAAACTGTATCAGTAGATTAACTTCAGCATCAGTTTACCTCAGTTTTGTGTAGTAGGTTAGGATTTAATGTTCATTTTCATCCTAATTTAGTATTTTTATTGAACTGTGTTAAATAAGTAAGAAGATAAATTTGACATGAAAACAAATGTGGTTCTATATGTACATTAGTTAATTAGATGTTTCTTGGAATTAAGAATGCAGTCTGTCCTGTTACACATAAAAGAGAAAATAAAATTGAGTGAGGATCAATTTATATATCTAACTGTGGCTATATATTTATTTTCTGTTTGAAGATCAACTGTCACAGATAATGCATTTCTATGATAAAGTTTGGATTTTGCACCTAGCTATGCTTTGATGGAGTTACAACTGTATTCCAATCCTCTTTTATTATGAGATGGTGCACATTTAGTTTTGATAATAAATTGTAAAAAATTGTAAATCAAGATAATGAAATCAAGTTGTCTGGAACATGATGGTTATAAACTGATTATTACAGTAGGTTATCAACACTCTTAGTTGTCCGGGTAGATCAGTCGATCGGCACTTATAGCAAGTGCAGATTGGTTGTGGGAATTTGGGTGAATCAACTTTCATTTAAAGCAGCGCTCTCTTTTTGCTCTACTGTTCTGTCACCTTGGAGTAGATATAGTTAAGTTCAGGGGTATGGGGTTGGGGGGGGATTGCACCCCTGCAAACCAGATCCCCTTAGGGTACACTGAACGTTTTGGCATTTTTTTTTTTTTTTATCAATCAGCACTTGGTACTGTTGTCAATTGATTGACATGATTCTATCTGTAAATAAACAAAATAATCCGCCATTAGAGTCAGAGGAAGAATCAATTATTAACTCTTTTATAGTTTTTTTTTAGATAGCTGCTCTAAGGCTGTTTACAGAAGTACCAGTAGCTATTATAATGTTTAACCACTGTTTGTTTTCCTGTTACTCTAACTGCATATGCATTTCTTGAATGAAAGCAACCTACACCTTAGATCTTTCAAAAAACATTTCCTTTTAGCTCAGATTTATGTTCAGTTGTGGTTCTATAAATCAGAAGCCCACATCATAGCACAATATTAGAAAAGGGTTAAAAACACTTTATATAGCCTTTGAAAAGTAAGACACTGCTGTTTTTTGTTATAAAAATGCTTACTTTTCACAATAATATATTGGACATTTAAAGTCCCTAAAGTACAAAAAAATTACTCAATCTGTACATTGGTCCAATGAATAAAATATAAAATTTGCTAAAGGTAAAACAGTCATCTCCATTGGAAAGCAACACACAATACCTTTGTCAATCTTAAAAACAGCTCCCCTTAATTGTTATTAAAAATAAGTTATTTTTGCATCAAACTGTAAAATTCTTTTCATACACATATAATGAATTCATTTATGTCTAGTTGTATGGCTCCCCTATACAAGTGTAGGGACTTGTAATGCTGAGTCCTAAAACACTGAAAAAAGACCATAAATTAGAGAAGAGGGAATATCAAACATTGCTGTTCTCCTTTCAGTGTGTTTTTGCAGGGGGCAAGCCTTATGCACTCCCAATATGGGAGGTCAGTCTCCCAGCTCCCCCTGAACTTACATATACCACCTCCAAGATCATCATACATTGGTGAACAGTGGCAATCTCAGGATTACAATATCGAGTCCAGACTTTGTCATTCAGTCTCTACATTTTGGGGCTTGGCATTGCATGTGGTAGATATTTAAATGGTTACCCTAATGGTATAGTTTTGAGTTGTTTAATAGTTAATATTATTTGACCTATATACTATCAAGTCAGTCTTTTATATAATATAGATTCATATTAATTGGTTAATTTAACTTTGGTCTTTAAGATTTTGTTGCCAAGATATATTTTTGTTTGTTTTGTAGTCAGTTCTGTTACAGTGAGATATAATTGTTATAAACCTGCCTTGTTTAGTAGTTGTTATAAACTTGCCTTACAGTACTCTACACAGTACCAGTATTTCACTTCAATGAAATGAGATTCGGTGAACTGAGTTTTCACTAATTTGAGCTTTCAACGATTTGGTCAGGGTGAATTCAAATTCAGTGAAATGAGCTTTCAGTGAAACAAAGTAGACATATATATATATATATATATATATATATATATATATATATATATATATATGTGTGTGTGTAGGTTACTATCAGAAACTTGAGTTTTCAGAACCTCGAAATTCATATTGTCAAGACATGATCGAGTTTCCGAAAACTCAAAGCTTTTGAATGGAGATTGTGGTGCAGCGTGGATCAGGGAATTTACTCTCTTTCTCCACTGTAGTGCAGTATCTGAGTTGGTATTTATAATATGCAGGGGATTTGTGGGCACAGCCACCCACATGCCGAGTGCAGGAGGGCTTGCCCCCCTGGAAAAACATAGAAATGGGTAGATTTTTGTTGTTTGTTGAAGTTTGAGTTTTCGATAATCATATTGTCTCAACAATATGAATTTCGAGTTTCTGAAAACTGGAGCCTGTGACCTAGACCTGTATATATATATATATATATATATATATATTATATTATATTATATATGTGTGTGTGTGTATATATATATATATATATATATATATATATATATATCTATATGAAACATTGACATATTTACCGAATGGGAAATAACATTTTTTTTCTGGGGCAAGCTGCCCTGCAGCCCCCCCCCCCCCCCCTTTGAAGTCGCATAACAGTAAGGAAAAGGGAAAAATATCACTAAACCTCACTGTCACTATTCTAACAGTAAGTAATGTTTGGTGACCAGAGAATCTCCAAAACAAAGTTAGCTGATTTACAGGTCGACCAAAAGAAATACTTGGTAAAAGAACTGATAGCATTTATACATGTGTGCATGCGAGCACACAAATGTAATGTGCATTTTTTGTTGTTTTTTTGCTTTGTCTTTTTCCTAAATGTATGCTCAGCATTTACATTTTCCAATACATATTAAGGATGGTATTCAGTAGTGCATGCATATGGTGGTGCATGTTCATCTACTGCAAAATATGGTGAAATTTGTATTTAAAACTAATTTATGAATAGTGCTATTTTGAATCTTGTTGCTTGTCTGTCTCTATCACATCAATATTAGAACAGTATTTCTTTTTTAATGTCCCTATAAATCATCTTTAGTTTTCTGATTTTTATGTCTTGCTGAAAACTTATGTTTTTGTGAAATTTTTGTTAATTCTGCATCTTTTAATAGTCTTCATAGTAAATGATTCGCAGATGTTGTGGCTGGAATTGAGCCCGTTTAACCATGTGAGTATAGTGCTCTGTCTACACCATAACCACAGTTGATACGTGTTGTTTGCTGTTTGAATAGATGATGCAGCGTAACTGCTACACAGTAATGTTCATGAGCTATGCACACAACCACACTGTATAGACTAAAGGCGCTAAGCAGCCATATGCCATTTCTTTAATTAAAAAAAGTTAAAAGAGCATTAGAATTAACAGACTATCTTCTGTATTATGTGAATCTGGAATTGGTTGTTTTCTTAGGACATGATGGATGCTGATATCTTTAACATCCATTTGAATCAGAAATTGAGCTAATTAGCACAACATTGTGTGGAATATAAAATCACCTGAATTCTGATATTTGTGTTCCAAGTTTTCATTTGCCTATGATTGAGATTTTTTTTAAATTAAAGGACACCAACACGATTCTGTTATTAAATGCTTAACTTCTCTGTCCTTCCCCAAACTGACATCACCATGACTGTCCTAAAAACCCACCCGTGCTGTGATGTCACAGCTCCCTGGTCTTTCCTCTACCCATACAGAAATTAAAGGCTAGAAAAAGGAAGTAGTACATGAGTCGAGTTTCCTGCTGTGAGCTGTCAATCACACCAGGTAAAAGCTCAAATTACCCTTAGCACTTTGACAGCTAGGGAAGTTAGGTGTGAAGGGAGATGGGAGATGAGTTGAAGTAGTGCAATTCAGGCTTCACAAAAGACTGCAGTTTAGCCATTCTAAAAAGACGCAGCAGTAAAAAAGCAGTTGGAAAGTCTGTTCTGGGGCATTTGCACTGTTTGTGTTTCAAGTAGTCATTGAATGGCATGAAATGTTACTTAAAACTGACTAAAAGACAGCAGTGTAAACTAATGTCTTTCGGCTTTTTCCAGTTAGGGGATAGGCAGTGGATTTTTACGGTGCCGAGTTGCCAGCCCGATGCCCAACCTTCAAAGAATGCGCACCCATTCACGCACACACCTACCTGCATGTCTTTAGACGTCAACTCGACCATAGGGAAGACATGCAGACTCCACACAGAAAGTGCTCAAGCCAAGAATCGAACAGGAGAACCTCTTGCTGTGAGGCGACAGCACTAACCGCTGCACCACCGTGGCTCTATGTAAAATTAGTGCAGTGACAGGAGCTTTAGGAAGAAAGAGGCCTGCGTGATGTCATTTTTCACAGGCAAATACTGCATTGTGGGTTACCTAGAGGCAGACTAAACCATCAGGATCACTTCAAGATGCTAGACCCGATGTGGTCAGACTCAGAGATTACATATAAAAATATTTAAAAACCTGCAAATAGTCCCATAGTGGTGTTAGAAATGTAGGAAACACCAAACCATGATGAAAGAAACATGTTTTTTGAGTCTGTGGGTGCGGTTCTCCTTTAACTTTAAAAATTGCCATTTGTTGAGGTACATAATGAGGAAGTCCCATCTGCTGCTGTGGTGATCCAGGCTCTGTTCATGAATCTGACTGCTGGAAGAACAGACTGGCTAAATGAGAATGGGACTTGAGTGGTCAAAACATGACTCAGCCAACTCTCACGACAAAGAAGGAGGTGTGATCTGCTGCAGGGAGGTGAGCATTGTAGCGCAGACATAGTAGTAATATGAAGAAATGAAGTGGGTGCAGTGACCTGCTAAACAGTGCATGCATTGTAGCTGGGTATGTTCACTTGTGGGTGGGTTGCTGATATACACAAATATGTCACTGGGTCAATATTGTTGGCTCAGCTTTGGTGACACAACTGTCGGGCTACTATGAGAAGGATTGCTAGAAGTAACCTAGAATGTAAGGACATATGCAAACCCTGCCGCCACTTCTTGCAGGATTACAGCTGCAGTCAGTAGCTTTTGTCACAAACTACTGGTGGTAGGAAAGAAATGAAACAGTATGGAGTTAAGGAACCTCAGCTGTTACAGAATGAGAGAAGAGAAATACAAAAAAAAAAATGAACTCTATTTACTGGTATTTTTGAATGTCAGCCTCTCTAAACGTATAAAGTCACTAACTGAATGGAATTTTATCTTGTGTGTTCAACAGCCAGGGATGTCAGCACCTCATATTCCTTGCTGAATCCATTTACATGTGGACATGCATTTGTGTGTGTGATGGGAATCTTATTTCACACAAACTTGTGTCACACAAATACAAGCTAAAGCTAAGCAAATAGTAAAGTTCAAGTATTGAAGAGATGCACTGGTTTTAACCATCTCAGATGGGGCTTTATTAGACAGCAAGTAGAAATGTAATAGGAGAACCAGACAGAGCAGTAAATAAAGAGAAACTGCAGCAAGAGAGAGAGAGGACTTGGGGAAGTTAGGAGCTGTGTACAACAGTATCTGACAGCAATTATTTTTTGCTGAGGGAGATGAGGTCGAGTGTAGTTAAGAGAAGAGAATCCTCATAGGAGTACTCAGCGTCCAAAGATGCAGCTTTATTAGAATCACTTGATGATACTATTGGTTGAGTAGCTAAACCTAGCATACAATCCTTTTTTTTTTATTACATTGTATAACAAAGTTGAAGAAACTTTTGAAGAACGCAACTAGGAAGACGACTTATGCAGCATGAACTCTAACTCAATACTGGGCTTCTTGTCAGCATTCATAGTGACGCAGTACAGGAGACATCATACAGATGCATATGGTTTATTTAACACCAATCATGCTCCTACAGTTATACCCAGGTTTGAGGTTTGCCTGCTGTAACAGTTGCAGCACTTTGTGTTTTACTGCTGAACAAGTTAACAATCTAAAAAGAACAGATGTCAGTCTATCTTTTGGAGAAAGGTCTTCCAGCAAAATCTTTTGTCACTACTTGGAAAGCTCTGCCTCAAAAGATTCAGTGTGATAAACTATATGCTAGCTACTTGCAGGTAGAAACTAAAACAACACTTAGCTGAAGACATATATGAAATTAAATGCACTTGTTACCAAGTTAAACACACTGATGTTTCTATTTCAATTTCATTATGACTAAATCCTTAACTTGGATTTGCATCTCTATAACAAGATAAAACAGAGTAAATGTAGCATACCGTTGTCATAACTGTAAATATAAGGTTCAAATCAGTTGATAGTATGCAGTGCCTATTTATAAATAATGGGAATAATCATATATCAGCCTTTCTACTAGTGTTTTTATTTGTTACTGCTTGGTGTTAATATGAAGTGAATTTTCCTACCTGTGGTACTAGGTCATGTAATATAATTGTTTGTGGGCTTGGATTATGACTGAAAAGGATCAGTGGACCACTTTAAAAATCTGGTTAACAAATAAATTAAGTAACCTTTGTGGACTACCCATGGAAGAGGTGAAGAAAAGCTTTAACAGAAAGCAAAAGGCTGACAAAAGAGCATAGCTGTAGATGCAGTTTATAAAGTTACTGTTCGTATAGTATAAGTATATGACACCAGTTGGTGATAGGAGAACTACCACAGGTAGCTGCCTTTTTATATGACAGTGTGATAGCAGGGGGAATATAGAGGACTGCATTTATTTTAATTAGAGAAAGCAGACATAATTATCAAACACAAATCCCCTGAATCTGGATAACGTAACCGACGATAAAAGTATAATGTTCCAAAAAAGCCACCAACTCGTTGGAATACACACGGCAAAACAACACTTTAATAAAAAATAGTAAATATATATAAAACGTGAGCGCTTTCAGAGTCCTCTCTGCTTCCTCAGACATACTACAGTAACTGCTGCTCTTGTTTAAATAATGATACATCTGTGTCTATATATTGCAAATAAACCTGCTAATGTTATAAATAGTAGTTCTAGGATTGCTGCTAGTGTATCTGACAATGCTGTAGCACAGGAACCAGTACATGAGGTTAATTTACATGATAGAACAAATGTGAGGCTGACCAATGTATCTGTGGATACTGAAGATGTTATCAGCATTATACATGCTGAGCATGACCCAGGAACTAGTGCAGTTACAAACACAGATACAAATTTATACCCTAATGTACAGGTTGTTGATAGTTTATCGGAGCGGGAAAAGACATCCACTAATAGAGATGTAAGACCTAAATTACATAATAAGAACATGAATATAGTCAACAGAATAGATGGAGAGATTCCTTTTCCCTTACCTGTGAGGAAGGACAAAGGAATCAAGAGGGGACGCTCCCTAAGCAGGGGGCGACAAAAAAGGAAATTCTCAGAGGAGTTTCAACCACAACATACCATAAAGAAGATGTGGATGAACAAGCTAGGATAATGAATTTAGTAGATACATCTATGGCTAGTCATAATACACATGATTCATTGGTTTGTAACATTTCTGGGCGAGAGTTGACAGAATATGAAAACCAGTTACTGAATAAAGGGCTTAGTTTTATCCCGAGTGGGCATAGCAACTTAGCCGATATGATATTGGATACCAGAATGTTTTGTCGTAATTTAATGCTGAAACTGATGTTTCACAATAAAGATGGGAATACCATAAGTGGAAGGGATACTACATTGATATTTAAGAAACTAAGCAGCTTCACACCGATACATCATCCCCTTGTTGAGGCCTACTTGAAACTAACAGAAGATGAGTTGCATAGATATTACAACAATAATGCTCATAAGAAAAGAAGAGATAATCTCACTAGAAAGGAAAGAGACAGTCTACGTAATTTACAGAAAGATGAAACAATTATGATTAGGCCAGCTGACAAGGGAGGACAGGTTGTTATTATGGACACCCTATTCTATCATACGGCCATGCTGAATTTGTTGAGTGATAAGTTTTACTTACTGATCAATCGTGATGTGGTTAATAATATTATCTTGCATGTTAGCAATACTGTGATGGATATGTTCAATGGTGGAATCATAGACAAAGAATTGTTTGAATATCTAAGAATTTTGAATCCTTTGGTCCCTATGATACAAGGTTTCCCCAAGATACACAAGAACATGAGTGACCCACCCATGAGACCAGTAGTATCTGGACAAGGGTGGGTCACGGAGCATATCTCTGTATTTATTGAGAAGCATCTACGCCCTGTGTTGAATGAGAATTCCAATATACTTAGGGACTCTAAGCAATTCCTATTAGAACTGTATGAATGTATGAGCAGGATAGAAGATACTGATGTTTTAACATTTGTTACATTGGATATTCAATCCCTATTCACTATGTTACCTAATGATATAGGTATTACATATATTAGAGAATATTTATTGGAACATAGTACTTATCCAGCTGTATTGATAGATCTGTTATCCCAATTTATGGGTCTAGTATTGGAAAACAATGTTTTCATGTTCAATGAGTTAGTATATCAACAGCAAGCTGGAGTTGCCATGGGCACTCCATGCGCAAACAGCTATGCGAACATGTTTTTAGCTCATTGGGAGAACAAAGTCCTGTTTAAAACTGAAGAATACAGACAGTCTGTAGTATTCTACAGACGCTTTGTAGATGACGTCTTCATTTTGTGGGAAGGGGACACTAGTGCATTGATGAGATTTTTTACAATGATGAATGGCCTTACTAGTTACTTGGTGTTCACGATGAATCACTCTACTGATAGGATAGATTTCCTTGATTTATTTGTAGAGAAGCTAGATAGTGGTTTAGTGAATACAGGTGTATACCGTAAACCTTGCCATCATAACACGATTTTGTCTAGACACAGCATGCACCCACAACACATATTTAAGAACATTATTAGGGGACAAGGGATGCGTGTGTCTAGGCTCAATGCCACTAATACAGGTTTTGAGACAGGAATTGTAGATTTGAAAGATAGATTAATAGAAAGAGGATATAGTGCTGAAGAGATTGAATATCAATTAGAGGACATAAGTGAACTTAGGCAAGGTAGAGCGGCTCCATATTATGGACCAAGACCAGAGAGAGATGATAAAGTAAGGGTAAAGAGGAATGAGGTTAAGTTCTCTATACCGTATACTAATGATTCCGTGGCCCTCAGAGACATAGTTAGTAAGCATTGGTCTATTTTATGTACAGACGAAGGAATCAAAGAAATAGTAGGGGAAGAGCCGGGTTTCTTATATAGGAATAAATTGAATCTGAGAAGGCTACTATGCTATTCCAGGAAGGATGAGCGACAACCAGGACTTAGTCATACTGAAGCATGTGGACACTGCAACCAATGTGTTTATATAGATAATGGAACCGTGTTTATACACCCAGATTCATATATAGAGTTTAGAACTCAAGTAGCAGCCACATGTATGACTAAGAATATTGTGTATCTGGCAGTCTGCCAGATATGCAATGCTTTCTATGTTGGTAAAACCAACCGTTGTTTTAAGGATAGAATACGTGAACATGTGTACCACATGAAGAAAGGCAATACACATAATGCACTGGCCAAACATGTGGTTGAGTTAGGCTATGAACATCACTTTTTATTTAGGGTTTTAGAAGTGATAAAACCCAACATCAGGGGTGGGGACATAAGAAACCACACTGAAGACAGAGAAAGCAAGTGGATTATGAGGTTAAGGGCTGATAGAGGCTCGGGCCTAAATGAGAGAGCCTCTATTAAACCAGCCTTGAATAAAAGAAGAAACGTTAAATTTAGGTAATATGTATTTACATATTACCTGGTATGTTGTTTTCTCATATAACATAATGTACAACACCCAGTTTACACAAAGTGTTGTTCTAGGTACACATTGAACACGTATATAATGTGTATATATATATATACATTTTTTACACATGATATACATATATATATATATACATATGTTTTTATCTATTTTATATTTCATACGTTTTTATTCACACATGTTTATATTTTTTATGTACATATACATACATTTATATTTCTTATATTTCTCATGTGTTATTCGTCATTTTCCATCTTTTTTACATTTCTTACCATTTTCTATATATATATATGTATGTATATTAATGAACTATTTACACAGCATATATAAAGTCACATGTAGAGTGTGCTGTTATGGACTTGACCATTGCATTAAGTGTTTTTAAACAACATGAGTTTTTATGCTTAATTAATCAATTAATTATTTAATTACTTGATGAGATGTAAAATGCTATATATAGGTGAATTATGGGCAGTAGTGGTTAGATCTGAGGAAGCTCATTTTTGAGTGAAAGCGCTTATCGACTGCTAAATACGGTGTATTGTATGGTTGTTTTACAATACTGTGGAATACTGTGGAATAAATCGTTGAATTAATCCAGGACCTATTTGCTTTTCTTGCACTTGTTTAAATAATGATACATCTGTGTCAAATCCAGTCAGTTGACAGTATCTTGAAATAAAAATTAAAAAGACATACACTATATAAACAATCAAATCATAAAAATAGTGGACTAAAATTGTATGTAAAAAACTGTAAAAGCTTGCTCTATAAAATTAGATATTGTTAAAACTGTAAAATATATGTATAGATGTTAAAAGATGTGACTGAACATAATAATCAATGTTTCAAAGCCCTCTTCCTGAGAAAAGGTTTCAGTGAAACCTTACTATTTAGTCCAGGTGGTCTGTCAGCCTAATTTTTTATTAAAGTGTTGTTTTGCCGTGTGTATTCCAAAGAGTTGGTGGCTTTTTTGGAACAAAGTGAACATAATGCAGAGAAAGCAAAATTTATCTGGAGAAATGAGAGAAGGCATTAGATGAGTGTTATATGAGGAGAATGGTTAAATGAAACAAGTGAGTTTGTATAATTCAGCCATTTAGCATATAATTTGGGAGTATGTAAGTAACTACTATATTTTGATCAGGATGATTTAAAAGGAGTCAGAGAAGGGGTTAGTCAATCGTCTGATTGCCATAGGCACCAGCATTCTCTCAGATTATAAAAGAGGGTGTATTTTCTGTGGGGTTCTTGATGTACATACCCAAAATGTTGTCAGGCACACACTATGTACTGCACTGACAAATTTTTTTTTGAACCTCTCTTGAAAACAGTGACATACTTGGATGATGATCACAAGTCTTTAAATTGGTACCTACAAAATGGATCTGTAACTAACCTTGTGTGCACAAAGGATTACTCGTCTAAGCATACATTTTTAATGGTTGTTGGGGGTAGTTGAAACTGGGGCATTCACGTACAGAGTATAAGGGCAACCTTTGAGGAGAGGTATACATTTTTAAATGAGAGATGTAAGGTGTCACAAAAGGAAATATTATCAGCCTAGCTATGTGAAATTTTGTAAATAATTATATGTCATGTGTGAGTATTAATATGATTCATATAGAGGTGTGACAGAGGGAGATACTGACAGCACAGCTGTCTGAAATTTTGTGAATGGTTATGTGTCATTTGCGAATATCAACATGATTCATATGCTTGTGTTACAAATGTGTTAGAACTGTATGTCATATAAGATGGTTTGTACAGACGTGTGCTGAAGAGATGTCTTGTAGAGTAACTCCACTTAAAGATGTATCCACAGTGTACCCTACTGGGAAAGAGCAGAAATGTGTATAAACTATTGTAACTGTGTAAATGTATATGTTTTAACACTGGGAACGGGCACATAGAAGGTTAACTTGCAAAACGTCAGAAAAAATAGTTGGAATTAAATTGTTTTATAACAATGTGATAAAAGAGATGCTATCTTTCAGTTTCAATGCAATAGAAGTCTTTTGTATTTAAATGTGGAGGAATGTAAATTATTTTACAACTTCCACCATTTGCCAAAAGATCTAAGGTTTGTGTGTTTTCACAGGTAGATGCTGAAATCAGTGGTTTTCACCTGGGATAGACAGATGACAAGAAGTGATGGCATGCTGCAAGTATACCAGCAGAATTATTTGAGAGATTAATTTAAGAACTCTCTCGGAGATAGACTATTTATTTTGTTTTTGACCTGACAGCATCAGATGGGAAAACCCACTCACCACATCTGTCTTGCCTTGCTCTGTAAGTAAGTTAAATAGGGTACAAGTAATTTCTTTTAGATTCAGTAAAGAATATAATAAATATTAGTTTAGATGTCTTCTGTATTTATTTGAGACTGTCCTGCAATGTTGTTTTAAATATTTCCCGTGATTTTGAACTCTGATGTCACTGTGAATACTTATTTAGTATTGTCTTATTCTTTTATTATTTATTAAATATATTTAAACTTTCAATTGTGATTGGTATGTCTAGGGATATTTAAGCTCTTAGAGTACTTGCATATCTATCTGGTAAAACTGTACAGGCCACTCCTAATAGCCTTTCTCTTGATCAAACTACCATTTGAAGTAATAGTAACATTACACAGTAAGATTGGACACCCTTTGCTAAGGGCCTTAAAGTAGCTGATAAATAGTGGCTGGTGAAGTGAAAACTACCTTATAGTCTGGGCAGAAGGGGGCATAGCTAGTAAACGATTGCCAGCCTTTCCCAGGTGTGTGTGTGTGTGTGTGTGTGTGTGTGTGTGTGTGTGTGTGTGTGTATATATATATATATATATATATATATATATATATATATATATATATAAATCAAACCTCACAGTGTGTGTGTGTATGTCGGCTACTTGGGCAGGAATCCACAGCACTGGTTGGACAGAGATGGTGCTGGAGGTCTTGGCTTGCCCACTAAGCTGAGATCTCAACTCTGTAGCTGTGCTAATGGGGAGTCTTATTTGGATCGGGAGAAAGAGGGAGAAACTAGCCCAGACTGACTGAGGTCCCTGTGTGCTCTTAAGGGAAATTGCACTTTACTGTGTGTGTACTTGTCATCCATCCCAGTGTGTATATCCTCCACTGTTGCCAGTGATGAGGATTAAGGCTCCTTGATCACTGGGCCAGTGGTGGGGTGTCACAAAAGAGCAATAATTTGAGGTTTGTGTGTACATCCTCCACTGTTGCCAGTGATGAGGATTAAGGCTCCTTGATCACTGGGCCAGTGGTGGGGTGTCACAAAAGTGCAATAATTTGAGGTTTTAAGTACTAAAAGGAATTTTCTGGCTCCATCCCTACATACTTCCAACTGACACAGCACACAGAATTTAAAATGTCTGTACGTGAAGCATTACTGTATCTGTTATTCAATAGGAATGCTGCCATGATATAAATCATTAGAGATTAGAAGGACATTCTCAAGTTGTGCCTTCCCAGTCTAACAAAGATACTCTCCAGGCTCCAGATATTGCCAGTCTCAGTGGTCTGTTGATTTGCCCCACATTTGATGCACAGAGAAATGATGTACTTGCAAAGGCTGCTAAATTTGCACTCCTGCAAAAAGCTAGATGGTCGTGTTTGCACACTGTATTGAGAAACAGAGGTATGATTAAGGGATGGGCAGAACTTCTAGGAATGAAATGGTAAAACTGAATGTGCGTGAAGGTGAAGTAACAAAAATGAATTCTTAAAAAAATAGCAGCAAATGGGACTAGAGCTACATTGTAGGTAGAAGTGGGGATCCAAACAAAGTAGGGTAGCATTGACATCATGTTTCTGAGGGGATTGATAACGGGTTCATGCAGGAGGCATGGGGGGATGACAGGTTGCATAAAAGTGTATACATCTTTTTGTTCATATGGGTACATGGGATTTTGTAGATATTACACACGCACACACGTGTGTGTGTGTGTATATTATATATATATATATATATGTGTGTGTGTGTGTGTGTGTGTGTGTGTGTATATATATATATATATATATATATATATATATATATATATATATATATAAAGCTTAATGCAAGTTAGCCTATATCATTCAAACATATACTAGACTTGAATAATATTCCTTATAATCTATTTCCCATTTTGTACACTAATTGCAACTAATAAAATACATGGGCAAAATCTACAAATCTAAATGAATG
>NC_056748.1:379033670-379066170 GCF_019279795.1 Protopterus annectens
CCTAATACATTAATGCACTGTGTTGTAACCTTTCGGTCCTACCAAATATGTCACAAGCTTATATAGTTCTTTATTTTTATTATGCTTTCATATTTCAGTTGCTATTTTTTTTATCAGAAAATCCATTTTAGATACTTTCCAGACACTAATTTAAACACCATCATTGTGATAACTACAGTTGCATCCATTTTTTTAATTTCACACAAATCAAATCCTCAGCATAATCTTTAATTTTGATACTGATTTCTTCTTGCGTTTCTGTATCTTCTACATTTTTCTTTTTATCTTCCTTACACTTGGTCTTATCCCATTAAAACATCAGTGAAGTTGATAGAAATCTTCATCCCAACCCTTTCATTGATGATACCCCCCACCTGTTCATGTTTGGGTTCATTCTACTATCAAAATCCACTTTGTCTGAAATAAGTCACTGGTTTGGTGACCTATCATCTATCGAGTACTGCATTATAAACTCCACTCACTTTATCATGCGCCTTATCCCCAGCTGCCTGTCTGTTGTCTTCCCATTACTTTGCCTTATTGTACTAATTATATAAGCTCACTAATAACTGTAATTATTTGTATATTTCATGACCTAATTCCACAGTACTGTTTTTGACACCTTCCATAAAAAGTTATTTATTCATTGTCCATACTGTTGCCACATTCATGTAATCTGTGTTTAGGGTTCCAGCTTTTGAAATATATTTTGTCTTTTTTTTTCTTAAATTGAAGCATAATTGGCATGTCTGATTATTTATTCCGTTCTCTTTGCCTTGTCAGTGTTTCATTATATAGTTAAGGGTACAAAACATGCCTGTGTTTTTCTTAAATTATACAGCTTGTATGAAGATTTTTTTTTCTAGCTGTCATTACCGGGAAAAGCTGAAAGAAGAACATTACTGTGTTATCTATATTGCATGTTTAGCGTAATCAGTAAGACAAGGCAGTATGCAAATGAACTCCAGCTAGTGTAACATCACTTATAAATAATAACAAAATCAATCCGTCTAAAGGTAGAAAATAAATCTACTGAACAACGATTCAACTGCCTTAAACACCACGAACAGAGCCAGCAACAAATCGTTTTTTAAAACGTCAACCACATTTTATTGAAAAAATAAAGTTGACTACTTTTGTTCATCTACATGAACTTCATTATAACTGATGCACACGCACACATATATATGTGTGTATATATATATATATATATATATATATATATATATATATATATATACATATATACATAGAGAGAGGGTGTCCCTATTCAATTACCAACACTAGTTAGGTAATTGAATGTTAAAGGAACATCGCACATTTCTTGTTAACTACATTTCAAAAATAACTTAAATACGTTAAAAGTTATGGAAACCATTAAAACCAATGAGGGATGCTTGAAGACGCAGTGAAAACATTAAAAATATTTAAAATTACAGTGTCGGAAAATATAAAGGTTACAATTTTGCAGCTCTTAATCTTACAACAGCAGCAATGGAAATCATGTAATTTAAGCCAGGGAGGGCCTGCAGTGAAAGTCACCAATATAATTCTTGATACTTCAGTGGGTCTTCCCACTGACCACCCCTTGCACTTTTATTCATTTGTTCCAACACACAAAATTTAAATGTACTGTTACCACACACACTAAAGTATTTTGCCAGGGAGTTAGTTTCCACATCGTGTTTAATGTGATAAACATGCTTGTATATGTGTTTCTTAAGAGCCTTCTGAGCTTTAATGTAAAAGGCACTGCAGGAGTAAATTACGATATAGACGACCACCCCAAAAGTGTTGCAATTATAGTAACTCTGGACCATTAAATCTCTTCCACAACTTTCCAAATATGTGACTTCCATATTACTAATGAAGAGGCATTGTTTACAGTTGCCACATTTGTACGTCACAATTTTTCCATTAATCCTACATATGTTCTGCCCTTTATTGTTCTCATGAATGTTTTTCAAACATTGTCCCTTCCTATATGTGAACTTCAAAGCTTTCTTAAATACCGCTAGTGTGCCAGGCAATTGACTGTACAAGTCCCAGTAGCTACAAATAATATCCTTTTATATTCTAGACAAATTGCAGAACTGTAACATTCATCATTCTGATGTTTTGCATTATTAGCATCAATGTGGGTGTTAATGTTATCAACATCAGCCCTCCCATTTTTAAACAGGCACACTGAAGCTAATAATGCAAAACATCAGCATGATGGAGGTTACAGTTCTGCAGTTCAAAAATGTAACAAAGTCTGATTCTTGCAGTGCACGGGTTGGGCAGTTTGTGCTGCAGGCATATACTGTTAGGGTGTTTAGTCTTGGTGGGGACAGAGAGTCTAGTTCAACTGACTGCTGATATAACCATTTGAATGCTGCTAGAAATTAAATAAACTGTTCAAAATTAAATGTGTTGCGGTTTTACAATGAAATTATTTTTATGGGAGGCACCTCTCCCCGCATTACTTTATATAGTCAGTTCACATGTCATTACACCTTGGGGAATGTGAGACTCCCCTATAGTGATCTGTGTGAACCAGTGAGCACTTTTGATCATTGTACATTGTCACAGAATTGGTTGGGACAGCATTTGACTCTGCAGCATGAAGCCTGAACAACCATACTTATGGAAGGGGCTTGTCAAGAATTGTCAGAATAAGAAAACAAAGGAGTATGTAATCAAAGTGGTGAAGTAAGCTTTACAGGGTTTGGAAGATGTAAAGGAATGTAGAAAGAAAAATGTGTATGTGCTGAGTAAACAGACAGAAACTGGAAACAGGGCTGAGACAGAGAGTGAGAGGGTAAACGTGAAGCAAGGATTTTGGTTAAAGGGGGCTGATTTTTGTATACAGAAATATGAAGGAAAGGAGATCATGGCAGCAAAATTTGCATTGCTGATAGTGACAGCCACAGTGTGACCTCTCCATTGTTGCACAGATTTGATGTCTACTTCCTATGCCAGTGGTGTTTGCCTAAATATATACAAAAAACATCATAAGATATGAAAAAAGATATTTGCTAACAGTGCCAGTAGAACTGAATCACACAAAAGTTGCTTGTGTAAACTTATGAGTCTGATTCAACATTTTAACAATTTAAATTACAAATGTATATATTTACCAGACTCCAGACCATTTTACAAGTTGGTAGAAAAAAATCAAAAGCATTAGCAGGCAACAACTTCAGTAGAACCCTCTGGTAGTATCAGGACAGCACAGAATACGTTATACCCTTGTATGCCACTTGATTACTTATCTGGGCATATTAATATAATCTGATGTGTTTGTTTGGGCTATGTGTAGTGTAGGCTGTTAGCATGCATGAGTTTCTGCACACTTCCTGTGCCTTTGCATGTTTAGTCTGCCCTGTGCAGATTAGGTTGTTTGCATGCATGCATTTTTGCACACTCCCAGTGCTTTTGTTACACCATTACTGCTGTGCGCAGGTACTATCATATTCGGTGAGATCACTGCATGACATCATCGAGATCTCTTTTAGTTGAACTGATGCCATCAGTGTTTTAGGTTAGTTTTCAGTGACCATGTAATTTAGGCTCAACCCCTTCTGTGTCTGATTGATGCTGCTTCTGAGATGCCTTCTCCAGTGCGTTATTATTTGAAAACATCACTAGTACCATGCAACAGCAGGCCTGGAGTATTTTCTGCCTTTTCTTAAGTGCATTCACTCTACTGAGCCAGCAGAATGGCAAAGCAATTATTACTTTTCCTTTTCATGTAAGCCATTAAGTATATACTAAAATGTATACCAAGCATTGGAGAAATAAATCAGCAATATCGGCTTCAGATAATAATAAACATTTCGAAACAAAGGCTGTGTTATGTAGTATCTTTGGACTTCCTCAGCTGATCTGAGATCTGTATTCTACACCCACGGTACCACATTCTAAGCCATACAGACCCGTTAGATGTCACTGTGACACAGTTGATGCTTATTTTTCATTTAGGAGCCATATCAATAACATTCAAAATAAAATTGTAATAATGCTAACAGAGACTGTTATCTTCTCACAAAGTTCTTTGCAAAAGAAGCCCTAATTCATAAAGAATAATCAACATCCAGTCATCTGGCAACCAGAACATAAGTGGAACATCTAAAAAACACGGTAAGGTAGATTTACAAATATGCAACACAAAACTTCACATAAATGAAGGACTATAGAGAAGTACAGTCATGTTACTTCAAACAGGCTGACTGAGGATGCCAGATGTACTCCCACATTGAAGAAGTCCTTGTTCAGTTGTTTTGCTCTGCATCTGTGAAGTTTCTGTTCTAAATTACTCTTCTCAGTGCTCACACAGTTTTGAGTGCTGCTATTTTTTAATAGTGCATAGAACGTAATATTTCAGCAAGCATTTAACTCGGCAGACAAAATAATTTCTTTCACTTGCTCATTTGTCACTGTATGGCATTTATAACGTGTTGGAGCAGAAAGGCGTATCGGCCCATTTAATGCTTCCTTTCTCCACATGACACATTGCCATTTTTCAAGAGCTACAAAATTGAGTGCTAATTTGTTTAACTTCCAAATATGTTTCTTTACCTTGCAAATGTTGTTTAAACTGTAGCTGCTGATTTAAACCAACTAGTTATGCCATAGAAATGCTACCCTTACCACATCAATGCAGATGCCGTCATCTAATGGTGCTGTTAATGCTTGACAGTGCATGTATTATTGTTTATTAGTATATTATACATTGAAAATTCAATATCATGCAAAAGCTTAAACATGCATTCATTGTTCATTTGTGTATGCTTATAAATCATGCATTACCTGGGCAACAAGTCCATCCATAAAAAAGTTAATGCATTAATAATACATAGTTATGGATCTGCGAAAGCTTAGATAACAGTGGCTTAAAATTATAATGCCCCTCTTTTAGCTAGTGAAAACATGTCTCCTTGTGAATGGGAGAATATTTGTGCTGCATATATACCGGTACTTGTATTTATTGCTATTTTTTAACAGTGCATAGAACGTAATATTTCAGCAAGCATTTAACTCAGCAGACAAAATTATTAAAAAAAAAGAAGCAACTAATCAAATATTCATTTAATCAATGACTTAGGTGTTGGTGCAGAACAGTTTAAATGTCTCATCTCTCCAGTATTTCCTGGAGTTGCATAGTTAACAATAGTCTACAAGTATAGAAAACCATTACAATGCCTCCTGCTAATGCTTGATTTTGGGCACTAACCACTAATGTAAGTGTATTCGTGCATTTGAAAAACTAAGCACAAACACTATAGCTTGCCCATTGGAGTGCAGGATGATAGCAAAATTATGGGATTTCTGTAAGGAAATGGCATTTAAAAAGCTAAAAAAGTACTGTACAGCCATTCTAGAGCACAACAAGAATCACACGAACAGAAGTAGTCCTGAAGCTTGTAGGTTGTGAATGGAGAAAGGAATAGCATTAACTTCCAGCACGCAGCGGCATTATGTAAAAAATGTAAGTTGTTTCTTTTGTTAAATAATGCATTTCTGTAAAAGCAAAATGGCAGTGTGTTTAGTTGTGGATAATGGTGGCTTCACTATAGCTGGCTTTGTTTGGCCACTTAGTCTTTGTCACGTCAGAGGTGAGCAAACTCAGCAGTACCCACACCCAAACAGAGTCTGTTGCTTAATAGTTGCCCATTCCTAGGAAGAGGGTAAGCATGAGATGAAGTAAAGCAAAGTATTCTTAGCAGTCACTCAAGAATACTGCTGTAGCATTAGTACAAGTAATATTGGACTTCTAGAGGCGTCAATAGGATGTAAGTGTAGAAGTACCTACAGGTGGCACCCGACTGTAATAAGTTAACTAGCAAAACATTTGGCAGTTGCATTTTTGTATGTATATATTTAGCATTGTCAGTGGGATCCCAACTCACTGTTATGCTACCATAATTTAGGTTTGTAGAAAATAATTCTTGCACTCAGATCAAGCATTGGTTGTTGTTGCATGTCTCTCTCTCTCTGTTTAGGTAGATTTGGTTTACATTGAGTAATGAAATTTGCAAAGCTTGTTCAGTAATATTTAGCATATCTGCTGTTTTACATTGTTTTTTATGCAGTGGCTTGATGTGACACTAATTTTTTCAGTGGTTATAATATTATTGATAGTGTTTAATTGTTGCAGTTGCTTTTCACAAAGTATAATGAACGCACAAATCTGCACGGTCTTTAGGTGTAAACACAGGGAAAGATAAAGTGATGCCAGGAGTTGCCAAAAAGTAGGCCTCTAGCACAAGAGAGTACATAGGCTGAATTGAATGAGATCGAAGACATTGATTTGATTTTTTTTTTTCTGATGCTTAACTGAAAACAACCTTTATTTTACAGAACAATGTCTAAACATCAGAAGGCAATTCAGAAAATAGCTATAACAAACCATAACATGTCCGAAACTGTCATCATTTTACATTTTCACATTAAACATGACAAAGAAATCATATTACATTGTTAACATATAACACACTGAAAATCTCCATATCATACACTTTTACTTAGCCTAAATTTAAAACTCGCAGCTCTACAATCAAGTCCCTCTCACCATTTCTGCAATGCAACGTGCTCATTTATTAATTGTACTGTCCTTTCTTGTCTCCCCTCCACCCTTAATTCCAAATTATGAATATCCATTCTGTATTTTTTTTATTGAATTTCCTTTAGTAACATGTCTAGTTTCCATTTCCTAGCAATTGCCTTTATTATTAGCATGACTCAAGTAACAATGTATGTACTGCATCTCCCTTTGTGATTTTTAACATACTGACCAAACTGTACTCCTTCAGACCTGGTATTGTGGAAGATCCTTTCCTTAGTGTGTGTCATGTACATTGCGAGTTTGTCTTCAGCAGTATGAAAAGTAGTAAAAGACAAGCTTTCATGTGTGCAGCTTATTCTGAAGAATGAAAAGACCTGCCAATACGGTATATAGTATGATAGCCTGGAGTAAATGGCTCACAGGTCTAGAGTAAACCGAGTAGTGCCAGGCATTATATAAAAACAGTCATCCAGATGATGGGTTGTAAGTAACCTTACCACTGCCTTTGTTACATTTGTAGTAGTTCAAAATTAAATGAATGAACACTTATACACAGGAAAACTATTGTAGAACCTTCTGGAAATGTTAATAATGGTCTCACTCAGGGACATGAAAGATTAACAAATCTTAGGACATACATCTGTTCATTAGCCTCTAGTCTGTCTGTGTAGCAAGGGGAGGGACGGCCTGTAACATCTGATTGTGCAACACCATTAGGTTAAATGGATTTTGTGCATCGCATCATAAGATTACTCTGAGACATACCTCTCAGCTTTCCAGATTTTCACAGAATGCCCTGATTTTTGCTTCATATTTTTGGTCTGCTCCTCATAAAATCTGTGTTTTTCCTGGCGAATCACTGAAGATTGACATCACTAAATAATGGTGAACATTTGAATTTCAGGCTTCTTATCCCTCAGAAAAAGCATGCTAACACAAACCTGTTATTCTAGCAACTTTCAAAGTTGACAAGAGCAATATTTAAAATCTGTTCCTATTTTTGGTCCCCCCCATTATTTAGGCTGTCTCCAGATTTCTTAAGCTCTCAGACCATGCCACTGATCCATTAAGAATTGTGTCATACAGCTGGGAAGTCAAACTGGGAAATTTCTGCATGAGAAGAGAGTTTATGTCACCAGGTAACCTTGTACTACAGTATTTAAGGAAAAATACGTCAAGATTGTACTGTCACTGAATTTATGATAACTAACCTTTGTTAATGTTTCACTTTGCAACATACTTAAAGGTTTCAGAGGCTGTAACATAGCTACAGTGGATATAAAAAGTGTACACACCCTTGTTAAAATGCCAGTTTTTTGCGATATAAAAAAATGAGACCACAATAAATCATTTCAAAACTTTTCCCACCTTTAATGTGATGTATAACCTGTACAATTCAGTTAAAAAAACAAACATCTATTAGGGGAAAAATATAAAAAATAAAAAATGTACAATAAGCTAGTTGCATAGGTGTGCACACCCTTAAACTAATACTTTGTTGAAGCACCTTTTGATTTAATTGCAGCATTCAGTCTTCTTGGGTACACACCTGCCATCAATTAGAGAGAGACTAATTAAACCAAAATAAAGTTCAGCTGTCCTAGTAGGATTTTCCTGACATTTACTCAGTTGCCTGCTACAGCAAAAACCATGGTTTGCAGAGAGCTTACAAAGCATCAAAGGTATCTCATTGTTGAAATGTATCAGGAGAAGGGTGCAAAACTATTTCCACAGCATTGGATATACCATGGAACATAGTGAAGACAATCATCAAAAAGTGGAGAAAATATGGGACAACAGTGACGTTGCAAAGAACTGGACGTCCCTCCAAAATTGATGAAAAGACAAGATGGAAACTGGTCATGGAGGCTGCCAAGCGACCTACAGCAACGAAGTACTGGTTGTGTACTATATGTGACAACAATCTCCCGTATTCTTCATATGTCTGGACTATGGGGTAGGGTTGCAAAACGGAAGCCTTTTCTTACACAGAAAAACATCCAGGCCCAGCTAAAATTTGCAGAACAATACAAGTCTCTCAAAAGCATGTGGGAAAATGTCTTATGGTCTGATGAGACCAAGGTTGAACCTTTTGACCACAATTCCAAAAGGTATGTTTGGAGCAAAAACAACACTTTGCATCACCAAAAGAATGCCATCCCCATGGTGAAGCATGGTGCTGGCAGTATCATGCTTTGGGGTTGCTTTTCTTCAGCTGGAACTGGGGCTTTAGTCAAGGTGGAGGGAATTGGGAACAGTTCCAAGTACCAGTCACTTTTGCCCCAAAACCTTCAGGCATCTGCTAGAAAGCAGAAGATGAATCGGAATTTCACCTTTCAACACGACAATGACCCCAAGCATGCATCCAAATCAACAAAAGAATGGCTTTACCAGAAGAAAATTAAAGTTTTGGTATGGCCCAGTTAGAGCCCAGACCTAAATCCAGTAGAAAATCTGTAGAGTGACCTGAACAGAGCTGTGCACAAGAGATGCCCTCGCAGTCTGACAGATTTCGAGTACTTTTGCAAGGAAGAGTGGGCAAATATTGCCAAGTCAAGATGTGCCATGCTGATAGACCCCCTACCCAAAAAGACTGAATGCTATAATTAAATCAAAAGGTGCTTCAACAAAGTATTAGTTTAAGGGTGTGCACACTTATGCGACCAGCTTATTGTACATTTCTTATTTTTTATATTTTTTCCCCTAACAGATTTGTTTGTTTTTCAACTGAATTGTACAGGTTATAGGTCACATTAAAGGTGGGAAAAGTGTTGAAATGATTTATTGTGGTCCCATTTTTTATATCACAAAAACCTGGCATTTTAACAGGGGTGTGTACACTTTTTATATCCACTGTATGTAATTGGGACCAGGAGACAGGCCAGCTCCTATGCAGAGGTCAAGCCATTTTATTCCTAAGCAAGTAATGGGAAATTTCTTAAAATATATCCCATAGGAGTAATGACCTCTGTATATCCTTGGCTTGGAGGGATTTTAGAATACCTTTAACCCATAAATTAAAATGGAAGACTTTATTAGCGGAAAGTAAGAAAATGCTGAATTACATAATGCAGTAGTTCTATAGTTTATACATAAGCTGCCCAGAGCACAGCATAAGTGAACTGAGTGAGCTTGCTTCCAGGGATCCTATTTACATTAATTTGAAATAACCTGTAATAACAAAAAAACAGAAATGTCCTAGATTGCTTAATCAGTCTCAGATTTGTTGTCACATAAACGGTTGTCTTCCTTGTGGTTAACAGCTTCTGTTATTGTAGTAGCACTCTTTAAAGGTTTTTGCTGTCACCAAGCTGGACAATGAATAAACATCAACTATTTGTCTGCATGTGCATTTTACTATTGCATAACTCTTCTTGTTTTTAATTTATTTAATGTAGAACCCTTTTCTGTAATGAGTCATTCATGAATAATGTAACTGGTGTCTGTGAAAAAAAAATATATATATATATATATATATATATATTGAGTAATAAGTAATTGTGTTTTCTGATTGCTGTGAACACAACCCATCCTAAACACTAAGAAGTTACTGCAAAGTGACCAGCATTCAAATTGTGTCTCCATATATTAAATATCCCCAGCTACCAAAATTATAAAATAAAAATTGCAGAATTTTATAATTGTCAATTTGCTAGCATATCAGTGATGAATAAAATGAAGGGTGAGATATACCTAGAGCCCCCAACAGATACTTTTCTTAACTAATGGTCAAAAGTGCCCACCAATTGACATGGCCATAGGTGTAATATCGGAAGCACTGTCAAGGTTAAATTGCTTTATGTGGATCTTTGAACACCAGTAAAAAGGTCTAGAAAATAACACAGTGGGTAACATGCTGTGGTATAACCTGGAGAAACTACATATCTTCCAAACACTAATTTAAGGTACATATTACCAGTAACTGTGTAGCATCTGTCACAGTCTACTTTCATGGAATCAGTTGCATTTCTAATTAATTTCTAAGATAATTATGCTTGTTTAGGTAGCCACTTAGAGTTTTCCTGATACTCTGTAATGTGTTAATACATACTGGCTGGAAAGAAAAAGCAGCATACTGAAATAAAACAATCCTGCTTCCCAATAGATAAATAGATGTGATGTCCGTTATGTGTCAAACTTGGATCCTTAGACTAGTACAATCAGTATGTAGTTTCTTATAGATTTATGTGTAAATACTGAGGGCTCAGACATGGTGTATGTAATTACTGAAATAAAACCAAATGAAATGAAAGCAGTGAAATCCTCCATATGGTAAATACACATACATTGAAATTGTTCTTTTTGTAGAATGGTTGGAAGTTTGACTTACCACTGCAAGTTCCATAACTATCAAAATGCAAGTGCGATTGGTTAGGAATAACAGAGAACTGTAAGTCACTATTACATATTAAAAATGTGTTTTGCACGGGGTAGACCCCCTGCATCTCCCAATTTGCACTCTATCCCTTCTACTTATATACAACTCTGACATGACTATCCATAAAGCATATTCTCTAAAATCACATTTGCATTTTTGCAGATGTTCTTCATGTTTCACTGTTGCAATCATCACACTTGGGTTATCTGCCTGCAGGTAACCCTCAGCTGGCCTAAATGCCAGAGTCTTGGGATTTCTGCGTCGGATGCTGTCGCCTCTTCCATGAAGTCAGGTCGTCAGGGGTATAAAACATGCAGCAGATGCCATTACATCAGTCTTTCTTGCTGAGAAGGAGCCAGAAGCAATTTGCAAGTGCCGGTCAGCCTCTACCTGAAATATTTGTTTTTTCGAGTATCAGACCTGAAGTCTTCTAAAGCTAAGTACCCCATTGGGGGTTCTTTTTTCTTGCTCTAACCGATGTCAGAAAAAAATTAACAATTGGTCCTGCCTCTGTGGAAAGCAAATACCTCACAGAGATTTTCATTCTTACTGCATCACCTGTTTAGGCCCAGACCACGACATCCCTAGCTGTCAGTGTTGTGCCTTGTTTAATGCCCGAACCATTCGTCGTCGAGCTATTTTTGTAGCTAAATTCTTTTCGCTCTCGTTCTCCGTATTCTGCAATGGCTTCAGTAAGCAAACCAACTACCGATCTTCCGAAAAAGCACAAAGACAGAGACAGACTGCATAGGTCAAAAATTGCCAACAGCGTTTCCGTTAAGGTTGTTGCTAGTCCGCCGGAACTCAGTGAGGTGCCCTTGTAGCCCCTGATGTCTGCTTCTACAGATTTGCAGGCCTCTGCTGAGACCCATTCGGAGTCCGGTGTGCCACAAGATGCTTCTTCGACTTTGGAACCTGCGGCTGTCTCTACCTTGGATGGGTCCAGAGCCGCTGTGCAGGCACCAGCTTCTGAGGGTATATTCGACCTACCGATATTCATATTAAACAGACAACTTCATTTCTTACTAAAACTACTGAGTTTCTCAGGCCCAGAGTTTGCACTACGCCTAGAAAACCGATGTCCAAAGTGCATGCTCATCCTCCCATATCACAAAAACAAATGCTTAGAATGGCTGAAGACCTTATTACTCTAATTAGGGGAAGCCAGCCTTCCCCTGCCAAATGACAAAGAGTTGAATTTCTTTCTGATTCTACAGACTAGGAGTCTGATGACTCTGATCCTTCTGATTGCCAGGACATACCCTTATCTACCTATGAGGATTCAGATGCAGAGGAATCCTTTCCCTCTGCCTCCACTCCAGAGGATTTCTCTTTTGGAGAAACCTTGCTTACCTTAAGAGAGCATTTCCACTGGGAATGCCAAGACTATCATTGGTCCCAAAAGAGACTCAGGGAATTTTTAGATATGCCTCAGCACATGCCTCTAGCTTTACCCCCAGTCCTGGATATTGTAGACAATGTCTTCTTGGAGTCCAGTCTTAGTCCTGACACCTTACCACCAGCGCCTAGAAAGACTGACAGGTACTACAGAATACCTGATTCTCACAAATTTCTCTTTAAAAATCATACTGCGGATCCAGAGACCATTTCCCAGGGACTTAAAGGCATTAAGGCTACTGCAGCCAAAAACCCTACCTCTTCAGACAGGGATTCTAGAGCTTTAGACAGATGGGGTAAGAAGGTATATACCTCTGCAACTCTTGCCATCAGGGCTTTGAATTGCCAGTTTCACATGTTGAAGTACCATCAACATATTATGGAACTAATTAAACAAAAAATTATGTAATTTCCAGATTGTGCAGAAAGTAAAGATTTCCAAGAGTTAATGCATTCTGCAAACC
Source organism: Protopterus annectens (assembly GCF_019279795.1). Classification (NCBI taxonomy): domain Eukaryota; kingdom Metazoa; phylum Chordata; order Ceratodontiformes; family Protopteridae; genus Protopterus; species Protopterus annectens. Next base: position 379,046,461 of record NC_056748.1, read on the forward strand.
AAGTTAGTAAACATACTTTGCAATGTGGGCTTGATGCCTTAGAAGCATCTTGCAGGGCTGCTGTCACTGGGTCTGTACTGAGAAGGCATGCTTGGATAAAAATACAAGTCTTGCCCGACCATGTCAAAGCAAAATTACTAGATACTCCATTAAATCAGGAGTCTTTGTTTGGCACAAAAGCAGAAGTTCTTAAAAAGATGGAAGAAAAAGCTAAATCTATGCAAACAGTCAAAGATTTCTTACAGGTGCAGCCACCTAGATTCAGTAGGCATTGGCCTTCAAACAACTTGTCCTTTCCAGTCCCTCTCAGGCCTTCTCAGTCCAAACCCAGGGGAAACAGACCACCAAGGCTACAGTCTCAGGGTATGCAGAGATCTAAACAATGGAGTGTTTTCACCTCAAAAGCAGGGAGTGGTACGCCATCCCCTTACGGAAAAAGTTCACAATGATGTTCCAATTATCCTTCCCAGCCATGCCCAAGTACTTGCGCCCCTAGGAGGAAAACTCGCCCTTCATGCAAAAAACTGGATGTCCATTACTCAGGACCGATGGGTTCTAAACATTGTATCCCAGGGATACAGATTCTACTTCCACTCCCTGCCAACACCAAGTGGGTTGCCAGACCTTCCTCCAAACCAGTGGGCAGAGGCTCAAAAGCAAGTACTTTCCCTTCTCCATATCAGGGCTATTTAACCTGTTCCAGTAGAACAAAGGGGACAGAGTTTCTACTCCAGTCTTTTGCTGGTGCCCATAAAAGAGAGCTCTTGGTGCCCTATCCTGGATCTATCAATTCTCAACACCTTTCTGGTGGTCCCAAAATTCAAAATGTTTACACTGCAACAGCTTCTTCCTATGCTAGCCAAGGATGCCTGGTTAGTCACCCTAGACTTAAAAGAAGCTTATCTGCACATCCCCATAAGGGAGGAAATATCTACATTTCAGGGCAAGCTCTATGCACCATTAGTTCTCTGCACTTCCCTTTGGCTTATCTACTGCACCCAGAGTATTCACAAAATGCCTGGCTCCATCCATTGCATAATGCAGGCAGAGAAATATTAAAATCTACCCATACTTGGATGATTGCCTGATTCAGGCAGACAGTCAGGAATTGCTACTTCAGCACCTGGCATTTGTAAAAAGATTTTTAACTTCACTGGGATACACCATCAATGAAAAGAAATCACAACTGGTGCCCAGCCAACAAATTGTATTCCTGGAAGCAGGCTTGAACACAGCTTCCCAGATGGCATTCCTCACTCCAAAAACGCAGGTCCATCTGACAAACTATTTCAAACTAATGACCAACAAAACCCAGCTATCTGGAAGGAAAATACTGCAAGCCCTAGGGTTCATGGCCTCATGTATTCTGCTAATTCCATATGCAAGACTGCATATGAGGAAACTTCAATGGTACTTAAAAAGTCTCTGGTGTCAACATTCTCAGGACCTGGAAACAGTGATTCCTATCATTCCTTGTCTAAGGGCAGAGTTCCTATGGTGGGCAGAAGCATGCAACCACAGCAAGGGACTTCCTTTCACTCAACCCCTCGCCACTTAAACCCTGACAACAGACGCATCAGATGATGCATGGGGAGCGCACATGGCAGGTGAATGCATTAAAGGCAAATGGAGCCCAAAACAAATTCCCCTGCATATCAGTCAAAAAGAGATGCTAGCTATACAGAATGCTCTGACAGTCTTCAAACACCTTATCCTTCCAGGACAGCTCCTGATAAAGACAGACAACACCACAGTTATGTGGTACATAAACAAGCAGGGCAGGACTCATTCTTACCCACTCTGCAGGTTAGCCATGGCTCTGTGGAACACAGCCTTGAGCATCCAAGTGCACCTACAAGCTCAATTCCTGCCAGGCAAGCAAAATTCACTGGCAGATGACTTAAGCAGAAATCTACTGGACCCTCACGAGTGGAAAATGGAACCCAACTCATTCAAACTTCTAACCCAGAGGTGGGGAACTCCAGAGGTGGACCATTATGCCTCCCCCCAAAACCACCAATTGAACAAATTTTGCACCAGGAACCCTCACAGCAGAGCCTGGAAGGTGGACGCTCTATCCTTTACATGGGAAAACCTCTCAATTTATGCCTTTCCTCCTCTGCCCCTTCTCTCAAAAGTACTATTCAAGATCAAACAGGACAGGGCAAGGGCAATCCTTATTGCACCAGACTGGTCACGCTAGCACTGGTACCCACTCCTATGCAGTCTGATAGCAGTGCCACCTTGGCACCTACATCAGATGCCTTCCCCTGCTGTCTCAGCAGGAGGGACAGATTTTGCATCCACAGCAGCAAATCCTAAACCTTGCAGCCTGGCTTATCCCATGAATACACCACCAGCATCCTTCAGCAAACAGGTGCTGGACGTCATCCTTGAGGCCAGAAGGCCTTGTACTAGGAAATCCTATGCTGAAAAGTGGAAAATATATTGTTGTTGGAGTCCGTCTCAAGGAAAGGACACAGCTGTGCCCGACTTACCTCAGATCCTTGATTACCTAACAGAGCTGCTCCACAGAGGCCTATCCTTCTCATCCATTAAGATTCATGCCTCTGCCATCTCAACTCATTATAATACTGAGCCTCCTCTCTTTTCTCACCCTCTCATCAAGTAGTTCCTGAGAGGAGCTAACAATTTAAGGCCCCCTAGGAGAATGCCCACCCCGGCCTGGGACCTTAACTTTGTAGTGGAAAAGCTCACACTTCCCCCTTTTGAACCTGCTGCTTCAGCAGAGGTAAAATTCCTCTCTTGGAAAACAGCCTTACTTCCAGCTATTACTTCAGCAAGAAGAGTGTCTGAGTTGCAGGCACTAATAGAGGTGGAGCCCTTCATTATTTTCCATGCTGATAGGGTTTCCCTCAGGGTTAACCCTTCCTTTATGCCCAAGGTGGTATCCAGTGTGGCTTTAAACCAATCCATCCATTTGTCAACCTTTTTCCCTAATCCTCGGAATAGAGGGGAAAGGATCCTGCACTCCTTGGATGTGCACAGACAGCTCAGGTTCTACCTTGACAGGACTACTCCTTTCAGAAATTCTGACCAGCTACTAGTCAGCTTTGCTACAGAGGCAGAGGGCAAGGCCATTTTGAAGGAAATCATTTCCAAATGGATAGCACACTGCATCCATTTTTGCTACAAGAACCATGGAAAACCTACACCTCTGGGGATCAGAACTCATTCCACTAGAGCTACTTCAACCTCTGCAGCATTTCTCAGGGGGGTCCCCACCAGGGACATCCTGGAAGTTGCAACCTGGATTTCTGTACACACCTTCACCAGGCATTAACACTTACCTATTTTTCCTAAATCCAGAGCTGGATTTGCTACAGCAGTCTTACAAGGCCTGCTAGCCAGCCCCAACACTTCTTCACCGCCTCCACCCTTCCTCAGCTTTGGGAATCAGCCCGAGTGCAATTGACTGCAGCAGTGAAACACGAAGAACGTAGTACAGTTGTGTACACTTACCATAAATGTAGATGTTCAAGTGTATTCACTGTTGCAGTCTTGGTTTCCCTCCCTCCAGCCCCCTGGCTTTCTCTATCCTTTTTTCCTATCCTCTTTACGACCATCTTTTGTGGCTGGGGTATTTACTTTTTACTGGAGGTGTTCCACACCATGTAATAGCTTCTTATTTTGGGGGCTGCTGACATCTAGGGCAAGAAAAACTGATGTAATGGGATCGGCTGCATGTTTTATACCCCTGACAATCTGACGTCATGGAAGAGGTGACAGCATCCGACGCAGAAATCCCAAGACTCTGGTATCCGGGCTGACTGAGGGCTACCTGCAGGCAGATAACCCAAGTGTGATGACTGCAACAGTGAATATACTCAAACATCTACATTTATGGTAAGTGTACATAACTGTACTTTCTGGGGATCCCATTGTAGTTACAGTCCTAGAACTTACAACAGGAACCAATGCCCCCTTACTTAAATATATCCTATGCATGGTCACATAGTCCAGGGAGAAACAGCAAACAACCTAGCACTGGAATGTTGTTCTTGTGCCGCCTTCTGGCATTTTTCTGCATGTATTAAAACTGGTAATCACAATGGTGTTAGCTTTGATAATAGTGTAATCAAGAAAACTGCTATTTCCTTCTGTAATTTGTATATAAAAAATAGATGGACCCCATCATCAGTACAGTATGCTTAATTCCAAATTGGAAATTACTGAATTAAATTATTTGATATGGTGGGCAAAATTCCTCAATGCCCTTTGCAAGCAGAAACACTATGAGATAAATTCTCCTTTTTTTTTTTTTTTTTTTTTTTTAACTGTCACTTATGACATAGGCAATCATACATTTATATAAATGATTGAAAACCACATTAACATATTTTCAGTTGCAGACATTATACATCACTTTTAATCTATAAATTCATTGCTAGTCAAACAATACACATATCATTCAGTTGCTGCCTTCCGTTAAACCTCATTTATCCTCCGAAACATTATTCTGCATGTATTGTTCCCACAGTTCCTATTTTTTACTGTGTAATTTGTTCGTAATTTTTTTAAAGATCCCATTTTCAGTTGTTTTATCTCTGTTACTATATTTATTATTTCTAGTACAGTTGGTTTAGACTTTGTTTTCCATTTTCTAGTAACTGCTTTTTTTGGCAGCCAACAGAATTAAACTCATCAAGGTTTTACTATGTGTAGACAATTCCAATGTTCTGTATCACAGCCCAAAAAAATACACCAATTTGTTCAGTCTGTATTTCTGATAGAGTATTCTGCAGGGAATTTTTAAAGTTTGCCAACTCATTACCCCCCCCCAAAAAAAATATATATTCCCAGTTACCTCTTTCTTACCCATCACACCTCCAACATTTGCAGTCTAACCGAGGAAAAATTATTAGTCTGCTTGGGGTATAAAAAATACCAATGCAAACACTTCCAAGAATAGATACTAAATCTTATAGACTTGTTGCATATTTGAGAGCTATACATATATCCAGCCATTGTTGCTTTGTGAATTGCTTTATCCAGTCTATCTTCCCAATCCTTTCTGACCTCCTCTGATTGATTGATTCCTATAGTTAACATGCAGTATTTTATATGCTCTAGTAATTATCCCTTTTTTAACAACTTCTGTTCTAGATTCTACTAAAAGCTCTACCAGTGCTGGTCATTTACTAAGGATACACTTATTTTTCTCTCTTTGTCTATACTCTCCTAACGATCCTTGATAGGGAAGACCGTCTCTAGCCTAGAGTGCAAATGGATTCTTGGTTTTGGTTAAGTGCACTTTCGCGTAAGTGTGGGTCTACTGTTCTTTTTCGAAGAAGTGCTTCTTCGATGAAGTACAGTAGACCCATATATATACACACGCACAAGTTGAGAGATTGAAAGAAACAGGAGTACCTGGAGAAAACATACTCTGTTCTAATTATAACCTTGAAAAAAGTCAGACATTGGGATGAAGTTTTTTTTTTTTTCTACAGTTGACGTGAAAAGAGATCTTGGGAATGCTTTTGATAACCTACATGTGGGAAGTCATAGAAGGAAGAATGCAAACATGTTTTAGGGGTCTTGAGATGCACAAAAATGGGGACATCACTCAAAAAGGTGTATATTCATTGTTCCACTGTATAAGTGGGAAGCATGACCCCTTTCAGACTGTGTTTTACAGTTCTGAATGTTCCCAATCTTCGTAAATAAGATTGAAACATTTCAAACAAAGGGCCAGTTGTACATTCAGTGCCAGAAGCCATATAATGTAATTAAGCATTTTTTAAACTTAAAATGTATATCTTTGACAGAAGGGTGGGAGTGAAAACATCGAACATACATTAAGATATTTTGAGGGAATCTGTAACCTTCAGGAAGGGACGTATTATGGGTATAGAACTGCATATTTATAAGGGGGTTATAATCTGAAAATAGAATAATGATGGCTTGTTGAGATATTGGGAAACATTTTATTACATTAAGAAGGGGATCTAGGACCATTCATTCACACCTGGTTCAGCATAACGGGCTACATCAAGTCTGACACATTGTTTCTGCCTTTTTTAATACACAAATTTTATTGTTTTAATTGTGGTGGGGGGGGACCCTCCCCCGCACCCTCCCCGCACTATCTATGCATGCGATTGTGCCAAAGCACCCTTCCAAACAGTTTTTATTAATTCTGATGTTGCTCTAGTTAGGGGAAATATGTTTCCAACTGTAACAACCTTAAACTAAGGTCTGTCCAGGCAGAGGGGAATTAAGTTCCCTGCTACAACAACGTAAAAGAAAACAAAAACTGTCCCTGACATGAAAGAGAGCATTTTTTTCAGTGTAATAGGCTTAAGACAATATGGGTCAGTCTGCTGTGCCACATTTAGTAGTTATATACTGCCCTGTAAGGATTGTAGTGTCATGGAAGAGCCTGTTATAAAATGTGGTTGATTCAGCAGTTGTATTAAAGTACACAGTGGCATGAGTTATCCCATAGTATTATCTAGAATGCATGGAGCAATCAGCTTACTAAATGTGATAGCAGGTTGCTGTAGCATTAGTCTATGGTGCTGGGTAAAAAAGCACTTTGTGCATACTCATGTAGTTATCTGCCTTCACTTTTGCGGTTGCTTTAGCAGACATTTTATTCAGCAGGCATGGAATCGGCCAGACAGGTTGGTATAATTAGGGTTTACCTGGAGATGAACCCTGTGATTTTATGAAATAGCTATAATTTGCGAAACAGATTTAATTTTAGCTGTACTACAGATTACATATTGTGGACATCAAATAGTTGTTTGATTGCAGTCTATCACTATTAGCCAGGGACTGTGACTTGAACAGGATGAGAAAAGCAATATGTTAAGATTTCAAAGACTTGAAAGTTGTACAAAGTCCATTTAAACAATACAACATCTTAGATGTAATCCTGTTTATGCAACACAGTAGATAAAGAAGGGAGCGAGTCTGGAAGCAAAATGGATTCATAATATTCTAAATGTACTTGTATAATGTGAGTTACTTGACTTGAACATAAAGACGCGCACATGGTGCATAGCAAGTAGCAGTTGAATAGGGTTGCCACCTTTACAGATGTTCAAAGTGGGTGTGGCCAATGACGTACTGTATTAACTTAAGATGGAACAGAAGACGTGGGGTTCTAGATGATTGTACAACATCTCAGAGCTTTTCTCCAACTTGATTATCTAGTGATAGTCTGAGCAAAAATCATGACTAAGGAATTGCTTTCCGTCTTGGTTTTCTTCTCTTTCAAGGAAAAAATATGCTGTGTCCAAATGTTTGAAGCTGGCTGTGGCAAACAGTAGTTTCCAGTAAGCTAAGAAGAAAAACACTTGAGAAGCTTTGCCAAGTTCCCAAGATAAAAAGCAGAACAAAGATAAATAACAAAATAAGTATTTCACTTTACCTCATTAATCAGGGAACCAACTATTAGAGACAATTGCGCCAAATTATGTTTATGTCCTACACAGACTGTTAGATTGCACTTTGTATTTCAGCTAATTACCCCTGTAATCTGAAAGCCAAGTTACAAAAAAATGAATAGTGACACTTCGGTGCTGCACAAATTTATAGTGTCCTATGGAATGTATGCCACATACACATTACATCCTGGAGTCTTAGTATGTAATTTAACTAAATACAGCCAAAGCCACATAATATCCAGGACCAGGAATATATCAATGGATATGCAGCAATAGCTTGGTAGCAGTTGTATTAAGCAGAAAATGCCCAGCAACTGCACTCAGAAGAATGCGTTGCAACAAGTTATATAGTAAAGTACAGCAATGTCAAATATATGCTGTTTGACTAGAACATTCATTAACCAGTATATTCCATTCAGCATTATACATTTCACTACAGGTTACTTAGCATCATGGTAACATACAATTTCCTTTCCCAGTCTTGTGTAACAAAGAACAGTGCCAAGTCTGAACTTGGTCACAATTGGTCAGTGCTCTGTCCTAGTAAACAAATTGAAATAAATACATAAATGTAAAGGTTAGCGCAGAAGTCTATATTTACACCAAGACTCTGGGCACTAAAACATTGAATCAGAAAAAAACATCAATGCAATAATTATATTTTAACACAAACCAGTGTTTCTGCAAGAAAGGCAACTCCTTTTGCACCCCCACGTATCCCTGAATCTCAACAACCCTACGTAAGCTAAACCTGAGTTAAAAAAAAAAGACAAATCTCAGTCTTCATTAGTGGCTGCAAAAGCGCTAAAAAAAAACGCTCTACAGCTGTGATCTTTGTAGGGCTTTTCATGCCCCAGTCCCCACCCCCTTCATGAATTGATCCTACCACCTGGATACAGTATCCTTCGGCAAGATAGACCAATGAAGAAAGGTGGAGGGCATTGCTCTAGTTTATAAAAATACACTATCCATAGCTAAAACGGAGTTGACTTTACCCCCTCTGGACAAGGCAGAATTACTCTTAACTAGGCTCAAAATAGGTAACAACAAAACTATCAGCTTAGTTACAGGCTATATCCCCGTCATGAAAAATCTACTACAATGGCTATCACAAACCTTGCCACAAGAAACTATTCTATTAGGGGACTTTAATATTGACTGGCTCACATACTTTTCCCAGGCTCCCACTAATCATATCAACCTACCTACCTTCTCTCAACTAATCAAAGAACTCACTAGAGTCGACAAAAATAGTAAAAGAGAATCACTTTTAGACTGGATTTTACTAAACAAAATACCTTGCTCATATTTAGCAGGTACCCTTCCTGACTCACTAAGTGACCATCAAACTACCTTCCTACTCAAATACAACTCCCACCACCCCCAAACCCCTATACTCCAAACAATAAGAAACAAAAAGCACTTCAACTTACCAACCTTCTTACAAGATCTACAGCTGTACAACTGGTCGCAACTGTATTATCTACCCCTAGACGAAGCTATCAAACACTTCAACTCTACCTTCCTAGAGATACTAAACAGGCATGCCCCTCCAAGAACTACCAGAATTAAATCTAAAACAGTTCCATGGTTAACAAGGAAAACAAGGCAAAAAATAAAAGAAAGGAATAGAGCCTGGACAGCCTGGAGGTCCAACAAAAACTCAGCAACACAGCAAGCATACCAACAGATAAGAAATCTTACTAAGAAACTAGTTATGCAAGATAAAAGAAATTACTTTATCACCCATCAAACCCAACACTCAAACAATCCAAAAAATTTCTGGGCAGGCTTAAACAGGTTACTACACCCTGGAAAAACCACTACCCCACCCCCAACAACAGGCTTAACAAAAGAAAACATAGCTGAATCATTTAACTCATTCTTTACTGAGGCTGTACTTGTCCTTGCCCAAAACCAAACCTATACAAATACTACTAGTGCCCCCCCAAACCTAACAACTGCCCCACATTTAAGCTACAACCCACCTCACCCTCCTATATAAGAAAACTACTATCCCAACTAAAACCAGCAACACTAGCAGCAGATTCCCTCCCCACTGAATTCTTAAAACTTGCAGCAAATGAAATAGCTAAACCAGTCTCAATCCTAATAAACCGATCCATCTCAGAAGGTTCAGTACCCTTGATCTGGAAAACTGCCTATATCATACCCCTACACAAAGGGAGAAATTCTTATGACATATCTAACTACAGACCAATAGCAATATTATCCCCACTTGCTAAAATATTAGAAAATGTATTCACCATCAATTAATGACGCATCTTATTGATCAAGAGCTCATATCTCATACACAACATGGGTTTCCGCCAGGACATAGCACAACCACCAGGGCGGCTAGCATTCATAGATACCATTAATCACAACAGGAATAATGGTAAGCTTTCTTTCAGCCCTCTTCCTAGACCTATCAAAGGCATTTGACATGGTCAACCATGAAAAATTAATCTCCCATCTTGTAAGCATAGGCTTAGATAACTCATCAGTCTCCTGGTTTAAAAACTACTTCAACAATAGACAACAGGCAGTACTATGGAATAATAACTTGTCTCCACTCTTACCTGTAACACTCGGAGTACCTCAGGGATCTATACTGGGCCCCTTGCTGTTCTCAATTTTTCCAAATAATCTCCACTCAGTTGCAAAAGGTTCAAGCCTTATACAATACGCAGGTGATTCAACTATAATATGTAACGCCCCTACTTTACCAGACATCCACAAAAAGAGACAGGATAACTTTCACTCAGTGGAAACATGGCTCACTGAGAATGGCTTGATACTCAACCCCAAAAAAAACCAAGCTCCTGCTATTTCATCCCTCAACTATAACTCCCCCCACCTGCACCTTTACTATCCACTCTAATAACTGTACCCCTATATCACCAGAAGCCCAGACAAAACTACTAGGTATTACTATTGACAATAAGCTCATATTTTATGTACACATTAATCTGGCCATTAAAAATACTAACAAAAAGCTAGGTAGCCTCTACAAACATAAAGCATTCCTGACCCATAATGCTAGAACTACAATTGCACGTACACACCTTCTCTCAACACTACTGTACGCCTCACCCATCTTGATTAACTTATCCAAAACAGAAATCAATAAAATGACAACCTGCTATAATCAGATAGCCACATTTGCCAACAACAGCTCCTACAGAACACATCACTGCCTAAACCTAAAGCAGTTGGGCTGGATGGAACTACCTAACTTACTTATTTATAGTCAGCTAGTTACTACTCACAAAATACTCTATCAACAAAATATATCACCTTCACTGGCTACCATTGTTCAACAATATTCCTGTCCTAGGCAACTCCGCTCAACTGAAAAATTACAGTTAACTGTTACTAGATCCAACAACCATGCTGGAGACTCCCTTTACTCTTATTATGTGGCCAAAATCTGGAACTCCCTGCCTACATCCTTATCCCTGATTATCTCACTACCTACATTTAAAAAAAGCTATCTACAACTACCTCGGCAACAAATGGTTATGTCCCTGTTCAACTCCAGACTAATACCTGATCCACTCCAGTACTATTGTAACCATTGTCCTAAACTAGAGTCCTATCTGTTACTTGCATATAAATGTATACCACATCAAAGGTATGATAACATACGTATAAGTGTTAGTATGAACAATGTAAAACTGTTTAATGACTATTGTAAACTGTATCTGTTTGTAGTTTATACCTATAAGTGTCTGTAGTTTATACCTATAAGTGTCAATAACTAGATATCCTAATGGATCTAGATGAAATATGTACCCAAGTTTGTCTGTATGTTCTGTAAAAATTGTCTCTTTAGAGCTTTTCTCCCCGGGCCTGCACTGAAAATGGACATATATCCAGCTGGACTATCCCGGTTAACAAATGTAAAATAAATAAATAAATTGTAGCCAGTTGCTTCACAATTTAAAACACCTGGACCTAACAGGGAATAGCTTTGCCTGCAGGTAGGGGTTAGTGATGCAACCAAATTGCTGTGTAAAAAATGGAAGTATTTGTGGCTTTTCCATGGCGATTCGGCACATTTGGAAAAACAGGACTTTTAAAGTCCCACTGTTTTATACAACTGGCAGTGGGATGAGGTAGCTCAGTCTGTGAGTGTCTGTGCTGATAACTGGACATGTGGTAGCCACAGAACTAGGATTCATATAGCTTGTAATAATGTAGCTTTTTGGGCTCACAGTACTGTTTGTGCAAGCAATACCTTTATTTTTTTCTTAAAATGCAGCATCACTTTTTTAAAATCAGTAATGTAAAATACACAAGAAAATGCGCAACTTGGCATTTTTACTGTAAATTATATGGACCTATTACCTTTCTTGGCAAATTTTCCTCCAGATAATAAATTTGGAGTAAAAAATAAGTTACCATAAATATGGAAAAGGAATGAAAAATAAGCCATATTGCAGTCTTCAAAAGGGGAGTTCCAGGCGCTTGGAAAACTGATGTAAAGACATATGGGATATATTTTTTTGACTGAAAATGGTGAAAGGTACATTTATCGTTATTATTTTCTCTCAGAAGCACTTGTGCAACTGTGTGATGAAACTAACAGGTTTCCCTGTGTCACAGCCAGCAGTAAGGTTTTCTCCTTGTGTAGCCGTTTCTGCTCGGGTTCACTTGGCCTTGTCATTTTCAGATCCAAAAACAGATAAGTGTACCAGTAGTGAACTGGAAGAGTTCTCTTCATGGGTCATTTTTTGTTTGTTGTAGTTGCTGATCAGGGGAGCTTCTGCATAGCAGGAATCCATCCTGGCAGTTACTGACAGACACTTCTAATTTACTGTTTACATCCTGATGTTTAAAAGCATGGTTCCTAGTTTATCCATCCTTGATGGTACAGGATACGGACTGTAATTTGAAGTGCAGGCTGCTCGGGATAAGAATTATTGTGGCAGTATTTTTGTAAATGGAATGGAATTATTGGAGGCAGACGTCCATCTTCCAGTGACATCTTGTAGACACTTTCCAATGTGCTGGGGGATTATGTCCCACAATGAAGGGATCTTTTGAGAAGTCTGGTTTTAAAGGAGAGGATAACCAGCAACTACTTTCATCTTCTGGTATTTAATGCTGCAGTACTAAGAGGTCACATTGTAAGCTATGTTAGTCTGTTGGTCTCTTCCTTGGTTGGTTTGAAAGGATAATAAATATGCTTTTGGCTTTTTTCAGTATTTACTGTGTATTGAGCTCGCTAACTATTTTTTCTAGATATTTGTGTAAATTGTTCTCTCTCTCTTGCTTTCTTTTTCAAAACCCTTCCTGTCTTCTTTCCAATAAAAGGGAAAGAAAGGCAAAAAGTCTCAACAAGCTTCACAAAAAAAAGAAGTGTTGAAAATGACTTTTCAAAAGGAGAAACATCATCGGACTGAGGCACATGACTGACACCTTAAAGGGGTGGCCAGAGATCCATCCCAGACTTTCTCTGTGGCCGTGGAGACCATGGATCACCCTCTAAGCCTTTTAGGTTTTTCCTTTTACCTGCACTGCTGTAGCTCAAACACTTCTTCCTTTCTTTTTTTTTTTTTTTGCAAGGAGGTACAATGTGGGGCTATTGTTTTAGCAGTGAAAATTGTATTTATGCCAACTTCAGGGCTTACTGATGAAATTGTCTGACCACTATTTGACTGTCTGTCATAGCTGCAATTGCAAAGTATCAGAAGCAGTAGAATTCAATCCACACTCAAAAGTGAAAAAAAGCGGGGAAAAAATGTATTGGGGCAAGCCCTTGGCACTCTTCTATATGTGGATGGCTGCACCCCCAATATCTTTGCCACTTATGCATTTCAGCTGCTTGAATGCTGTGCCCAGGTAAGAGAGAATTCACAGGACACCAAACTCTCTCTCTCTCTCTCTCTTCGGACACAATTCCTGAACATTACTGATGGCACAAAAGAGTGACCTGTCACTAGTGTTTCTCAAACAAGCCAGACACCCAGACTCCAGAACTGCAGTCTTCTGCTACAAAGTTCTGTTAAGGAAAAGACCATGCCTGTAGTTGGAAACTGGTTACCAGACATCATCTCTGAGTTTTCATGAAAGTGTTACAAGTGTTGATATAAGGACTCTTCTAGTTCCTGCCTCTCTATTTCAAGCTACGTTGCTGGCCATTGTCAAAGGGCCATGAGTTGCTTGGTCACACAGGCTGTCTGAAGATTGCTGTACTATTGTTTTCTGACAGAATACACTGGATATTTAGACACTAAAGGATGAAATATGTGTTGACCAAATTGCAGGTGTGTGGACACCAGAGAGATTTTCAGATATTAGTGATTGTAAAATCATTTATAGAGAAGTACTTTTCAATTCTCTCGCATTTTATGCCTGTTTGTTTGTGTTTTTCGGCTTTTCCCGGTTAGGGGTCGCCACAGCAGAACTCCGGTCCGCTAATGATTGGTAGTTGATTTTTACATGCCAAGTTACCAGCCCTGATGCACAACCTTCAACGAAGGTTACACCCATTCACGCATGTCTCCACGCAGAAGACACTCTAGCTGAGAATCGAACCGGACAGCGTCTTACTATGAGGCGACAACGCTACCGCAGCACCACCACCGCGGATAGCATTTTATGCGTGTACTGTTTATTATTCTGGCCTTTTACCTCAGGAAGGGTGCTGCCCTTCGCAGTAGATTCCTCTGAGTCTGAATTAAATGAGAGCAAACTCTCTCTTACTGAACAAATCTATCTCCCCCCAGGATATGACATTAATGATGAGGACTTCTTGTTACTCTACTAGTTTTCCCGCCAAGGGAAGATATTTTTGTAAGAACCCTTTGTCTTATAAGCAAACATTTTTAGATTTATTAAGGACAAGTAAATCCACGACAAAAAACGGCTGACAAATAATCCTCCACTTTATTTTCAACAAGAAACACCATAAAGTTTTCGTAAAATCAAGCGCTTTCGCCTGATCAATATCAGGCTTTATCAAGACAAAGTCATATCGGATGTGCCACCATTTAAATACTGTTGTCCATTAAGACTAAATTACACAATTAAGATATAAAACAATTATTGCAATTCATTAACCCAAATTCGGGTTTTAAAGTGCTAGTGCTCCTCTTAACAGTTTGTGTTACAAATTTTATTGCTGTAACTCCGTTCTTGTTAAGAATTAAAATACTTAAATAGGTTTTATCAACGAAGTCCAAATCTTTGAAAATAAATGAACTAGAACACAATTATTTAAAAATATATACGTAAAACATGTTATTGTAGTACTTGAATGCATCTCCCACATTTGTGTTTCTTAGGCAATATAACACAATACTGACAGATGTGTTGAAAATTGTTCGTTGCGGTTGTATTCAAATGAGTGTTGCAAACACCTCAAAAATGCTAGTTCTTCCCTTGTTAAAGACAAACTTAGTGTCTGTGTTTGCTGAGAAAAATTTTTTGATGCTTTCCTTAACATTAAAAACATAAAAACCTTAAAATACACTAAAGGTTGTCATTTTTTACTTTTTTACTTACTTTCTTAACTATGGAATGAGACAATGCCTAACCCTCTTAAAATGTTTAATTCAACGAATCTTGTTTGAACTAATAACTTAGTGATATAGTGTATTTGAACCTCCATAAGAAACAAAGAAATATTACCACTTTAAATTAAAATACAATCGACTCTACCCTAATAGATCAAGTGAATATATGCGCATCAATAAATTGATTAGTCCATAAATTAATCGAACCTCTGCGCCTAAGTTACAAAAAATGTATGTTGTTACTTAAAAACCGATCTAAAACACTGATAGCAGCAATAACTTTAAAAGCCTGAAGCATATACCATTATAAATTGTATTAAACCATTCTCGTAAAATTTTTTACGAAAAACTCAATCTCCACATATTATTATTAAACCATCTGTAAAATAACAAATTAAAAATGCAACTTGAACTGATTAAATTAATTAAAATTGGTTAACTGACTAACCAAGGTGAATCAATTTGAGATATTAAAAATATTAAAAATGTGTTTTGGTGATAATCATGTCTTATAAC
Organism: Protopterus annectens; assembly: GCF_019279795.1. Lineage (NCBI taxonomy): Eukaryota > Metazoa > Chordata > Ceratodontiformes > Protopteridae > Protopterus > Protopterus annectens. The sequence goes on from NC_056748.1 coordinate 379,061,918, forward strand.
CTAGCTCGTCTAATCCTTAAAACGCTTTTAATGCTAGTTGCTTCGTTCATTCCTGGGGTTTTTTTTGCGTTTAATCTAATCTGCCATAATAGCTCCTTGTATTCTAAAGAAGCCTCAGCCTAGGGGGTATTATAATTGTGCCACAAAAGGGATAGTCTATTTAGGTTTCTGTGAGTCTTGTTCTGGATTTTATGTGGGAAAGACAGAAAGGACTTTGCGGAAAAGGATTTATGAACATTTATATGAAGTCAGTGCCAAGAAAGAGAGTAACGCATTTTACAAGCATTCGGTGGTGTGTCCCAATATGGCTTTAAAATTTCTTATTCTAGAGCATGTACCCCAAAACCCCAGAGGTGGGGAATGGGAGGCTTCTTTAGAATACAAGGAGCTATTATGGCAGATTAGATTAAATGCAACAAAACCCCCAGGAATGAACGAAGCAACTAGCATTAAAAGCGTTTTAAGGATTAGACGAGCTAGGTTATAAGACATGATTATCACCAAAACACATTTTTAATATTTTTAATATCTCAAATTGATTCACCTTGGTTAGTCAGTTAACCAATTTTAATTAATTTAATCAGTTCAAGTTGCATTTTTAATTTGTTATTTTACAGATGGTTTAATAATAATATGTGGAGATTGAGTTTTTCGTAAAAAATTTTACGAGAATGGTTTAATACAATTTATAATGGTATATGCTTCAGGCTTTTAAAGTTATTGCTGCTATCAGTGTTTTAGATAGGTTTTTAAGTAACAACATACATTTTTTGTAACTTAGGCGCAGAGGTTCGATTAATTTATGGACTAATCAATTTATTGATGCGCATATATTCACTTGATCTATTAGGGTAGAGTCGATTGTATTTTAATTTAAAGTGGTAATATTTCTTTGTTTCTTATGGAGGTTCAAATACACTATATCACTAAGTTATTAGTTCAAACAAGATTCGTTGAATTAAACATTTTAAGAGGGTTAGGCATTGTCTCATTCCATAGTTAAGAAAGTAAGTAAAAAAGTAAAAAATGACAACCTTTAGTGTATTTTAAGGTTTTTATGTTTTTAATGTTAAGGAAAGCATCAAAAAATTTTTCTCAGCAAACACAGACACTAAGTTTGTCTTTAACAAGGGAAGAACTAGCATTTTTGAGGTGTTTGCAACACTCATTTGAATACAACCGCAACGAACAATTTTCAACACATCTGTCAGTATTGTGTTATATTGCCTAAGAAACACAAATGTGGGAGATGCATTCAAGTACTACAATAACATGTTTTACGTATATATTTTTAAATAATTGTGTTCTAGTTCATTTATTTTCAATGATTTGGACTTCGTTGATAAAACCTATTTAAGTATTTTAATTCTTAACAAGAACGGAGTTACAGCAATAAAATTTGTAACACAAACTGTTAAGAGGAGCACTAGCACTTTAAAACCCGAATTTGGGTTAATGAATTGCAATAATTGTTTTATATCTTAATTGTGTAATTTAGTCTTAATGGACAACAGTATTTAAATGGTGGCACATCCGATATGACTTTGTCTTGATAAAGCCTGATATTGATCAGGCGAAAGCGCTTGATTTTACGAAAACTTTATGGTATTTCTTGTTGAAAATAAAGTGGAGGATTATTTGGCAGCCGTTTTTTGTCGTGGATTTACTTGTTCTTGGTCTTAGTTTCTTACCTTTGTTTTTTAGATTTATTAAGGAGTTGTTCACTGACAAACAAAGGTGTATTGAGCTAATAAGCTCTGAATAGCCAACTGGCTTCAGCTGTTCGCTGAATTACTAAGTTTTTTGAGAATTATTTCAATGACATAACACCAAGGACACTGCTGTTTCATTTTTATAATTAAAATATCATAACATTCTTAAATGTAAACTCTTAAAGTAAACAGAAATAAAGATTTCATGGAATTTGGTATTTTAGGCTGAAAGCTTTTTATATGCAGCTGTTTTTCATGGAGATGAATCTCTAAACTGCAGGCCCCTGTGTGCCAAGAAACTTCCATCACCTTCTACTGGGATAAGGGTGTTCTTCAAAATAATGCCTTCTTTCATGTTCAGGCTAGTCTTTGAACAATTCATCATTTTTTTTTCAGTTTTCTACCAAAATCATTTAAGCAAAGATGGGAGACTTTCATACACCATGGATACACACAAACAGCTTGGATGTTACACTAACAGAAGTGAAGACTTCAACCTGATGATTTACTTGGATCAGTTATGCTGGTTATAGTGGCCCATTCATTATCTAAGCAAAGCTTCTCTAGCAGGTTGGCTAACTCTGTCTATCTTTTGCTATGACAGGCATGGCAAGACCCTGATTTGGTAAGTCAGGCTTCACTCTGCCCAGGGTGTTTAAGAAGCTTCTTTCTGGACTTCTTTTTATATATGCTATAAGTATTACAATCTGGAATTTCAGTCTGGAAGCACAGATAGCTTTTTCATTGCAGTGTTCTAGGGCATGTTATGGCTCTTCACCCATATTCAGGTCAAGGATCCCAAAACTGGTCATCATATGAACATACTACACAGCAGTGATAATTTCAATGAGCATAGTGTCATCAAGTTGGCAGAATCCACCCTAACTGTAGACACTTGAATGAAAAATCATTTCTGCAGGAAGGGCTCCAACCTGGCTTCATATGGTACTGCCAAGAAATTGGAATTTCCCCTTATATTTTGTATTTTGTGTTCTGAACCAGATTGTGTTTCCTTTTTTTCCCCTTGAGTCCATTGATGACTTCTGTTTTTTTGGTTACCCCAATGGAACCTCTTTTCTTGGTGCCACAGTGCTGTGCTGTTTCTCTCTGGCAAGCAATGTCTTCTTCAGAGAAGAAGTTATTAGCGGGCACTTCTGAGCATGTTGCCGTACCTGAAGGTGAGAGCTGAGGAAAGTGGATGTCATACTGTAACATAAGTATTTTTTTTTTACCTGCAAAGAAGACAGAACTTGGCTTGGAAAAACAACCTTTTGGGAGTACTGCAAATGCATGGACACTGCCTGTTGCACCTTCTCCTGTGCATACAGACAGTGCCTCTGCTGTGCCCTTTGTATGGCTGGTTGCAATGTAGCATCATATGTAGCTGTATGAGCCTCACTCTCCCAGTCTCTAGTGGAAGTACCTTAGCTACTGCTGAAGTGCACATCCACCCCCTTAGAAGGTGACCTGGAGCTGACAGTTTCATCACCCCCTTGGAAGGTGACCTGCATCTGACCAGTTAATGTGTCCCAGTAGCCATCTCCTCCAGTGTTCATGCATGTTATTCAAACCCAGGTTACAGTTAGGACTCCATCCCACCATGGAGTCAGTTGTGTTTATGATTCTGTTATGGTGTTCGCTTTATTAGGTTAATAATATACTGTAACTCATTATTTATTTGTAAAGGCAATAGTATATGCTTTTCTCTGACATTTGCATATTTCATTAAAGGACACCCAACTTATCATTAGACAAGCTAGAAGGAAATGTATTCCTCCTACAGTTCCACACAAAAAAACAAAAGGAGAGAAGATGGTGTGGGTTATACTTTAATTTTCTGTTGTATTTCCTACAAATGATCATAGTGTTGTACATAGTTCAATGACTATAGACGTTGCTGACTGCTCTGCAGATCTGTCTAGATGACTGAAGTTCACCTGTGCTAATCCATTTATTTTGTTTCTACTGCAAAAAATACCCATGTTTTCAAGCATCTACATTTATGGTGAGTACTTTCACAAATTCACTTCTCTCCATAGTTCTCCACTGTCTCAAATTCTTCTCCAAAGTTCTATACCTCATAGATATGATACTGAGTATTATAATGGCTAATATTAGCATCCATCTGGAAATGATAGGGACCCAATAACCAAAGTCCTCATACTTCAGAAATTAAAGTGGGATTGCAGTTAACAAAAAAAAAAGATTAATTGTAAAACTTGATGTTAAACATTTCGATAATTTTTACAGGGGGCAAGACACCTGCACCCCCCCCCCCCATCTTGTAGCTTGCATATTTTGTTTTGCTATCTCAAAGCATACTAAAGATCAGCAGCTTCTCAAAATTGTACTGTAGCTATTAATGTGGTAAAGTAGTGTAATTTGCATGTGGGAAAGAAATGATGGCCCAGGTTAAATTGCATAGTCAACTTGAAGAGCATTTACAAAGAGAAAGGCATGGATAAGCTAGATAACAAAGCACTGACAAAATGTTTTTATAAAAATGTAGTATATGTAGCTAAGGGTTAACATCTGGCCATT